>NC_074701.1:28844876-29027376 GCF_029448725.1 Salvelinus fontinalis | reverse complement strand
TATTCTGGGACGGTGGAGTTGTATAGGGCAGTGTTCGTATAGAGAAAAGGGCTTTGTTCATATTGCTCAGTGAGCCCTCAGTCTGAAATGGAGGACTGGTGAAGATAATGAGGCAGATGTTCCATGACTGGCTGTAGCTCAAAACCTGCCTGTATGGGAGGGTGTATATAATGTCACATGGCGTCTGTGGATGTCAATCTTCATCCTGTCTCCCACACGGTCTTATCTGCTCCTAGTAGACTGGGAGTTCTTTTTGGCTTCAGACTGGGTATTACCCATCTGTCTGGATGTTCCAGCTATAGAAGTTCTCTCCAGTTTGACATGCGCTATTCTGTCTGGGAGGTCGATCTGTGCCCAGATGGGGTGTTCCATCCATAGAATTAGAATTGTGGATCTGTGCCCAGACTTGTTGTTCCATCTGGCTCTAGTCTGTAGACTACTCCATCTAGCTATCAGATCTCATTTAGTCTGTCTCTCAGGTTCAATCAGATCAAGTCTTTTACAGACACCACGTTTGTCATTCTTATCCATGCTGTTACTGGCTACGTCAGGGCTGTGCTTGACTGAGTCTCCTGAGCTCTGACTCGTGCGTACAGGTGTCTTTTCCAGAAGTGTCTCTCAGCGATAGAGGCTTTAGGGTTCAGTCATGAAACAGGGGTTTGAATATTAATTACTGGTGAGATGTAGCTTCTTACTGTAAATCAGGGAGACCCACATAATGTAATATTGAGAGGGACAGCCTGTCAACAATTCAGTCAGACTTTCATTTCTTGTAGATATTATATGATGTAGCCTACTCTGATCTCTTTAAATAAAATAAAAAGATTGAGAAATTTGCTCTGAGTTCCTTGGCAGAACAGCAACTGTGGGTGTACCAATGGGAGGGGGAGGCATGAATCAGCAAAGTCAAAGTCATGTACCAGGATTTAAAGTAAACGACCAGTGCTGGCGAGGGTGATGGTGACGCCTCACTCAACTAAGGAGGTGATTCTGTAATGGAAGAATGGATGAGCAGAGAGAACTGACTCCTGTCTGCAGTTTGTGCAGCCTCCTGTAAAAGCCAGAGCTCTGTGGAGGAAATGCAGTTTGTGCAGCCTCCTGTAAAAGCCAGAGCTCTGTGGAGGAAATGCGTCCTTTAAACGTAGTTTTTCGACCCAGCATTCTGAGACCACATCATTTTATTCATGCTTTTCATATATTATTCCACCACTATTTCTACATCACTAGCCCACTAATAATGTGCATATTTCTAGAAACAGATCTTGCATAAGTCAGTGTCTTTTCCCTTGTCTGACAATGACCATTAGGCCGAGGTTATGTTAACCTTATTTATGGTTATAGTGGTCATTTAACAACAGGAAGTAGTAGATCTATAATGAATAGCCTAAATATGTGTTATTTGTAAGTGAAAATAGTGGTTTCTAGTAGAGGTCGATTGATTAATCGGAATGGCCGATTTAATTAGGGCCGTTTTCATAACAATCGGAAATCGGTATTTTTGGACACCGATTTGGCCGATTTAAAAAAATATATATAATTTTTACACCTTTATTTAACTTGGCAAGTCAGTTAAGAACACATTCTTATTTTCAATTACGGCCTAGGACTGGTGGGTTAACTGCCTCGTTCAGGGGCAAAACGACACATTTTTACCTTGTCAGCTCGGGGATTCAATCTTGCAACCTTACAGTTAACTAGTCCAACGCTCTAACCACCTGCCTCTCATTGCACTCCACGAGGAGCCTGCCTGTTACGCAAATGCAGTAAGAAGCCAAGGTAAGTTGCTTGCTAGTATTAAACTTATATTATAAAAAACAATCAATCAATCATAATCACTAGTTAACTACACATGGTTGATGATATTACTAGTTTATCTAGCGTGTCCTGCGTTGCATATAATCGATGCAGTGCGCATTCGCGAAAAAGGACTGTCGTTGCTCCAACGTGTACCTAACCATAAACATCAATGCCTTTCTTAAAATCAATACACAAGTATATATTTTGAAACCTGCATATTTAGTTAATATTGCCTGCGAACATGAATTTCTTTTAACTAGGGTAATTGTGTCACTTCTCTTGCAACAGAGTCAGGGTATATGCAGCAGTTTGGGCCGCCTGGCTCGTTGCGAACTGTGTGAAGTCTATTTCTTCCTAACAAAGACAGCCAACTTCGCCAAACGGGGGATGATTTAACAAAAGCGCATTTGCGAAAAAAGCACAATCGTTGCACGACTGTACCTAACCATAAACATCCATGCATTCTTAAAATCAATACACAGAAATATATATTTTTAAACCTGCATATTTAGCTAAAGGAAATCCAGGTTAGCAGGAAATATTAAGCAGGTGAAATTGTGTCACTGGTGGAGATGGGATAGTGAGGAGACTGGTGGAGATGGGATAGTGAGGAGACTGGTGGAGATGGGATAGTGAGGAGACTGGTGGAGATGGGATAGTGAGGAGACTGGTGGAGGAATGAGAGGGGAGAGTGAGGAGACTGGTGGAGGAATGAGAGGGGAGAGTGAGGAGACTGGGGGAGAGTGAGGATACTGGTGGGGGAAGGAGAGGGGTGAGTGAGGAGACTGGTGGAGATGGGATAGTGAGGAGACTGGTGGAGAGGGGATAGTGAGGAGACTGGTGGAGATGGGATAGTGAGGAGACTGGTGGAGATGGGATAGTGAGGAGACTGGTGGAGATGGGATAGTGAGGAGACTGGTGGAGATGGGATAGTGAGGAGACTGGTGGAGGAATGAGAGGGGAGAGTGAGGAGACTGGTGGAGGAATGAGAGGGGAGAGTGAGGAGACTGGGGGAGAGTGAGGATACTGGTGGGGGAAGGAGAGGGGTGAGTGAGGAGACTGGTGGAGATGGGATAGTGAGGAGACTGGTGGAGAGGGGATAGTGAGGAGACTGGTGGAGATGGGATAGTGAGGAGACTGGTGGAGATGGGATAGTGAGGAGACTGGTGGAGATGGGATAGTGAGGAGACTGGTGGAGATGGGATAGTGAGGAGACTGGTGGAGATGGGATAGTGAGGAGACTGGTGGAGATGGGATAGTGATGAGACTGGTGGAGATGGGAGACTGGTGGAGGAAGGAGAGGGCAGAGTGAGGAGACTGGAGGAAGGAGACGGGAGAGTGAGGAGACTGGTGGGGGAAGGAGAGGGGAGAGTGAGGAGACTGGTGGGGGAAGGAGAGGGGAGAGTGAGGAGACTGGTGGAAGGAGAGTGAGGAGACTGGTGGGGGAAGGAGAGGGGAGAGTGAGGAGACTGGTGGGGGAAGGAGAGGGCAGAGTGAGGAGACTGGTGGAGGAATGTGAGGAGACTGGTGGAGGGAGGTGAGGGGAGAGTGAGGAGACTGGTGGGGGAAGGAGAGGGCAGAGTGAGGAGACTGGTGGAGGAATGTGAGGAGACTGGTGGAGGGAGGTGAGGGGAGAGTGAGGAGACTGGTGGAGGAAGGAGAGGGGAGAGTGAGGAGACTGGTGGAGGAAGAAGAGGGGAGAGTGAGGAGACTGGTGGGGGAAGGAGAGGGGAGAGTGAGGAGACTGGTTGAGGAAGGAGAGGGGAGAGTGAGGAGACTGGTGGGGGAAGGAGAGGGCAGAGTGAGGAGACTGGTGGAGGAATGTGAGGAGACTGGTGGAGGGAGGTGAGGAGACTGGTGGAGGAAGGAGAGGGGAGACTGGGGGAGAGTGAGGAGACTGGTGGAGGAAGGTGAGGGGAGAGTGAGGGGACTGATGGAGGAAGGAGAGGGGAGACTGGTGGAGAAAGGAGAGGGGAGACTGGTGGAGGAAGGAGAGGGGAGAGTGAGGAGACTGGTGGGGGAAGAAGAGAGCAGAGTGAGGAGACTGGTGGAGGAAGGTGAGGAGACTGGTGGAGGAAGGTGAGGAGACTGGTGGAGGAAGGTGAGGAGACTGGTGGAGGAAGGTGAGGAGACTGGTGGAGGAAGGTGAGGAGACTGGTGGAGGAAGGTGAGGAGACTGGTGGAGGAAGGTGAGGAGACTGGTGGAGGAAGGTGAGGAGACTGGTGGAGGAAGGTGAGGAGACTGGTGGAGGAAGGTGAGGAGACTGGTGGAGGAAGGTGAGGAGACTGGTGGAGGAAGGTGAGGAGACTGGTGGAGGAAGGTGAGGAGACTGGTGGAGGAAGGTGAGGAGACTGGTGGAGGGAGGGGAGAGTGAGGAGACTGGTGGAGGAAGGAGAGGGGAGACTGGTGGAGAGGGGAGAGTGAGGAGACAGGTGGAGAGGGGAGAGTGAGGAGATTGATGGAGGAAGGAGAGGGGAGAGTGAGGAGACTGGTGGGGGAAGGAGAGGGGAGACTGGTGGAGGAAGGAGAGGGGAGACTGGTGGAGGAAGGAGAGGGGAGAGTGAGGAGACTGGTGGAGGAAGGAGAGGGGAGACTGGTGGAGAGGGGAGAGTGAGGAGACTGGTGGAGGAAGGAGAGGGGAGACTGGTGGAGGAAGGAGAGGGGAGACTGGTGGAGGAAGGAGAGGGGAGAGTGAGGGGACTGGTGGGGGAAGGAGAGGGGAGAGTGAGGGGACTGATGGGGGAAGTAGAGGGGAGAGTAAGGAGACTTGTGGAGGAAGGAGACTGGTGGAGGAAGGAGACTGGTGGAGGAAGGAGAGGGGAGTGTGAGGAGACTGGTGGGGGAAGGAGAGGGGAGAGTGAGGAGACTGGTGGGGGAAGTTAAAATGATTGAGCTTAGCTAGCTTGAATGATGATGACAGAGCCGTTCAGTATGGCACAACGATGTTTTAATGTTCAGATATATCATGTAGAATAGACATGCCTCTCTGACTTGTAGCCTACAGCACAGGAGTCAGCTCTGTTCATGACTGTTTTAGTTCAGTATATTGTAACTTCCAGAATGTGACCTTGATGTTGGAGACAGAGAAATGGACAATCAGTATCAGAGAGATGGTGAGGATGGGCTTTGAAATGAAGGATTGTCAGAGCAGGAGACCGATGAGGGAGATGTTCAATGTATATTACAGGTTTGATAAGATTGTCCTCCAATCATTTTCTAAATTAACTTGAATCCAGTGTTTGTGTTCAGTCTTAAATTTATTAGGCCTAAGCCAGGATATCAATTTTGCTCATCAAACTCTCAGAAGATTTCAATCAACTCACTCTTTTAGACAGATTAGACAGACTGAGTTGTGTTTGAAAAGACTTTGACACAGAAAGTGAGTCATTTAGCCTGATGTGGTGTGTTGATAAATTAGTCCTAGTCAAAGGGACTTTTTTTGACCTGTGACATAAGGAGATGGATGAGTTCAAGTCAGTCACCATGTTAGATTGTACTGAGTAAGAAAATGTTCCTTGAATTTCAGTCTCAAGAAATGCCAATGGTTTCAGTCCAAATCAAATTGTATTGGTCACATACATACACATGGTTAGCAGATGTTAATGTGAGTATAGCGAAATGCTTGTGCTTCTAGTTCCGACAGTGCAGCAACATCTAACAAGTAATTTAAAAGTTTTCAAGATATTGGACTTTCAAGATGCAAAGTTTCAACTGCCACTAGGAGTGTAACAGTATGTTTATTCTTACACAACCGTTCGGTATGGAGACCTCGGTTCGGTCCACGCTGTGAACCCTAATGAATTCACACGCAAAAATATATAAGCTCAGCAAAAAAGTAAACATCCCTTTTTCAGGACCCTGTCTTTCAAAGATAATTCATAAAAAGTCAAATAACTTCACAGATCTTCATTGTAAAGGGTTTAAACACTGTTTCCCATGCTTGTTCAATGAACCATAAACAATTAATGAACATGCACCTGTGCAACGGTCGTTAAGACACTAACAGCTTACAGACGGTAGGCAATTAAGGTCACAGTTCTGAAAACTTAGGACACTAAAGAGGCCTTTCTATTGACTCTGAAAAACACCAAAAGAAAGATGCCCAGGGTCCCTGCTCATCTGCATGAACGTGCCTTAGGCATGCTGCAAGGAGGCATGAGGACTGCAGATGTGGACAGGGCAATAAATTACAATGTCCGTACTGTAAGAAGCCTAAGACAGCGCTACAGGGAGACAGGACGGACAGCTGATCGTCCTCACAGTGGCAGACCACGTGTAACAACACCTGCACAGGATCAGTACATCTGAACATCACACCTGCAGGACAGGTACAGGTTGGCAACAACAACTGCCCGAGTTACACCAGGAACGCACAATCCCTCCATCAGTGCTCAGACTGTCCACAATAGGCTGAGAGAGGCTGCACTGAGGGCTTGTAGGCCTGTTGTAAGGCAGGTCCTCAACAACGTCGCCTATGGGAACAAACCCACTGTCGCTGGACCAGACAGGACTTGCAAAAAGTTCTCTTCACTGACGAGTCGTGGTTTTGTCTCACCAGGGGTGATGGTCGGATTCGTGTTTACCGTTGAAGGAATGAGTGTTACACCGAGGCCTGTACTCTGGAGCGGAATCGATGTGGAGGTGGAGGGTCCGTCATGGTCTGGGGCGGTGTGTCACAGCATCATCGGACTGAGTTTGTTGTCATTGCAGGCAATCTCAACGCTGTGTATTACAGGGAAGACATCCTCCTCCCTCATGTGGTACCCTTCCTGCAGGCTCATCCTGACATGACCCTCCAGCATGACAATGCCACCAGCCATACTGCTCGTTCTGTGCGTGATTTCCTGCAAGACAGGAATGTCAGTGTTCTGCCATGGCCAGCAAAGAGCCCGGATCTCAATCCCATTGAGCACGTCTGAGACCTGTTGGATCGGAGGGTGAGGGCTAGGGCCATTCCCCCCAGAAATGTCCGGGAACTTGCAGGTGCTTTGGTGGAAGACTCGGGTAACATCTCACAGCAAGATCTGGAAAATCTGGTGCAGCCCATGAGGAGGAGATGCACTGCAGTACTTAATGCAGCTGGTGACCACACCAGATACTGACTGTTACTTTTGATTTTGACCCCCCCCCCTTTGTTCAGGGACACATTGTTCCATTTCTGTTAGTCACATGTCTCAGTTGTATCTTGTTATGTTCATACAAATTTTCGCCCATGTTAAGTTTGCTGAAAATAAATGCAGTTTCCAGTGAGAAGACGTTTCTTTTGTGTGTGTGTTTCACACTAGGCCTATAGGCTATGTCTACGCTGCATTGTAGGCCTGTTCCACTTAGGTAAATCTGGGCTGGAAAAAAACATGTTTTACTATTCTGTTAAAACAACTAGAGCCTTTGCGCACTTTGTAATAATTGACGCATTTCAAGCTGTCTTTTTGTAAGGCACAACCAGGAACTAGTTCTTTACGATTGTGAATGGTGTCGTCGATAAACCAGAATTGGAAGATCCTCAATCATTGTTTAAATCTCTAGACACAGTCTACAGGGAGGAGGTGAGGACACTCGGAGTGTGGTGTCAGGAAAACAACCTCTCACTCAACGTCAACAAAACATAGGAGATGATCATGGACTTCAGGGAAACACCAGAGGGAGCATTCCCCTATCCACATCAACAGGACAGTAGTGGAGAAGGTGGAAAGTTTTAAGTTCCTCTGCGGACACGTCACGGATAACCAGGAATGGTCCACCCACACAGACAGTGTGGTGAGGAATGCGCAACAGCGCCTCTTCAACCTCAGGAGCCTGAAGAAATTTGTCTTGTCACCTAAAACCCAAACTTTTACAGATGCACAATTGAGAACATCCTGTCAGGCTGTATCACCGCCTGGTACGGCAACTGCTCCGCCCACAACCACAAGTCTCTCTAGAGGGTGGTGAGGTCTGCACAACGCATCACCGGGGGCAAACTACCTGCCCTCCATGACACCTACAGCACCCGATGTCACAGGAAGGCCAAAGAGATCATCAAGGACAACAACCATCCAAGCCACTGCCTGTTCACCCAGCTACCATCCAGAAGGCGAGGTCAGTACAGGTGCATCAAAGCAGGGACCGAGAGACTGAAAAACAGCTTCTATGTCAAGGCCATCAGACTGGTAAACAGCCATCACTAACACAGAGGCTGCTGCCTACATACAGACTCGAATCATTGGCCACTTTAATAAATGGATTACTAGTCACTTTAATAATGCCACTTTAGCCTCCCGAGTGGGGCAGTGGTCTAAGGCACTGCATCGCAGTGCTAGCTGTGCCACTAGAGATTCTGGGTTCGAGTCCTGGCTCTGTCGCAGCCGCCCGCGACCGGGAGACCCATGGCGCAGCGCACAATTGGCCCAGCGTCGTCCAGGTAAGGGGAGGGTTTGGCCGGCAGGCATGTTGTTGTCCCATCGCGCACTAGGGACTCCTGTGGCGGGCCGGGCGCAGTGCACGCTGACATGGTCGCCAGATGTACGGTGTTTCCTCTGACACATTGGAGCGGCAGGCTTCCAGTTTAAGTGGGCATTGTGTCAAGAAGCAGTGCGGCTTGGTTGGGTTGTGTTTCGGAGAATGCAGGGCTCTCGACCTTCGCCTCTCCCGAGTCCGTGCGGGAGTTGCAGCGATGAGACAAGACTGTAACTATCAATTAGATACCACGTAATTGGGGAAAAAAATATAATACCCAAAATATTATGCCACCTTAATGTTCACATATCTTGCATTCCTCATCTCATATGTATATACTGTATTCTATACCATCTATTGCATCTTGCCTATGCCGCTCGGTCATCGCTCATCCATATATTTATATGTATATATTCTCATTCCATCCTTTTACTTAGATTTGTGTGTATTGTTGTTAGATTACTTGTTAGATATTACTGCACTTTCGGAACTAGAGGCACAAGCTACACTCGTATTAACATCTGCTAACCATGTGTATGTGACCAATAACATTTCATTTGATTTAGTTTGGGAACATTCTGGCTTCCCAGTAGATTACAACGGCGAATGACAAAGTTGTGGATAAAACGTTAACAGTATGTCGCCACGCTCAACGAGAATAGCCTATGCAGCTGCCAACGACTCCAATATGTTGCACCATTTACGGCGGAGCAAGACTGAAACACAGAGACAAACAACACAACATTGTTTCCCTCTGTATTCAAGCAGCACTTGGCTGCTGCTTTATAACCGAGCCAAAGAAATTAGAAGAGCGATAGGTAGGCTATATTTTATACTTTAGTTTATAGCTGCAGACATTAACAACTTCCCTCTTGCACCCATTTCAGCAAACCGGTAGTGCCAGCTCTATATAAGCAAACCAAAGCCGAAGTTTTCAATGAATTGGTCAATGCATCTTGTTTTGTGCTTAGTGACATCCCATCACATTGCCCTGGAGTGGGAGATGTACGTACGGTGGTACAGACATGGCCCCTTTGAGAGTCACAAGTGCGCATCTGGAGCTGAAGGAGGCAGTGTCATGGTGCGTTCATAACCAAGTGGGAATTTACCACATGTGAAAAATCCTCTTGAATGGTAGTGATTACTAGTGGGAAATTCACCAATCATCCTGAGCACCCACTTCTCCAACATGGTGACCTCTGACTTCACCTGCTAAGTAAATGGCCTCTAGAACAGCATTTACTGTAGTTTAATGCAACCACAAAACATTCTTTATAAAAAGCAATCTATTAATGTGGTTTTTGAACGCTAATTTGTTTACAAGCATGATTGCTGTACTTTTAATTTATGGTTGACACCGCTTGTTGGCCATTATCCAATCCCTGTTTCTCAACGAATTCTGACTTTACAACTGGTATATTCCCACCTCCCACATGGTTACAAACGCAGCATCAGAGTGGAAACTTGAGGCCCAACATAACAATCCTGTCACAACAGACAATGCCAGGAACATTGTGAATGCTGAGCATTGTGACTGGAATTTAGTTTCCCCGCTGTACTGAAAACCGAACCATGACCCCAGGAATCACAGTACGTACCGAACCGTGGGTTTGGTAAACTGTTACACCCCTACCGGCCACATCATCGTAATGATGCACAATAGGCTACCTATTTGTCTTTATGATCTTATTTGCTTTTCAAAGGTAAATCAGCCATCTTCAGTAATATCCATCAAACTTATTTGTTTATGAATATCTTTGCAAATATTCCATCCATAAGTTCAGTACTGTTATTATTATCAGCATACAATAGTTTGGATACATGTGTTAGCCTGTAAGGCCAGTTAGCAGTTAAAGCAATGTTATCCTACAGTAGCAGCCAACTGACTGTTCTAGCCTACAGTCTCTCAGGCTTAAACACAGTGTTGGTCTGACAGAGGCCAGTCCTCTCTAAACTCCACTATGTTCCCTCCTACAGACAGCTGGCTAATAAATGCTCTCTCCCTCTCTCTTTCTCTCCTCCAGGCCCGTAATGTCAACACCGGGGAACTGGCTGCCATTAAAGTTATTAAGCTGGAACCTGGTAAACTCTTTTTTTTTCTTTTTTTTTCTGCCCTCTGTCATCACTGTTTCCCTCTCCCTCCTCCTCCTTTCCTCCCCTTTAACCCTTTTCCCCTCCTCCTCCTTCTCCTTTCTCTCCTCTCTTATCCCTCTGTCATCACTGTTTCCCTCTCCCTCCTCCTCCTTTCCTCCCCTTTGACCTTTTCCCCTCCTCCTCTTCTCCTTTCTCTCCTCTCTTATCCCTCTGTCATCACTGTTTCCCTCTCCCTCCTCCTCCTTTCCTCCCCTTTGACCTTTTCCCCTCCTCCTCTTCTCCTTTCTCTCCTCTCTTATCCCTCTGTCATCACTGTTTCCCTCTCCCTCCTCCTCCTTTCCTCCCCTTTAATCATTTTCCCCTCCTCCTCTTCTCCTTTCTCTCCTCTCTTATCCCTCTGTCATCACTGTTTCCCTCTCCCTCCTCCTCCTTTCCTCCCCTTTGACCTTTTCCCCTCCTCCTCTTCTCCTTTCTCTCCTCTCTTATCCCTCTGTCATCACTGTTTCCCTCTCCCTCCTCCTCCTTTCCTCCCCTTTAATCATTTTCCCCTCCTCCTCCTTCTCCTTTCTCTCCTCTCTTATCCCTCTGTCATCACTGTTTCCCTCTCCCTCCTCCTCCTTTCCTCCCCTTTGACCCTTTCCCCTCCTCCTCTTCTCCTTTCTCTCCTCTCTTATCCCTCTGTCATCACTGTTTCCCTCTCCCTCCTCCTCCTTTCCTCCCCTTTGACCCTTTCCCCTCCTCCTCTTCTCCTTTCTCTCCTCTCTTATCCCTCTGTCATCACTGTTTCCCTCTCCCTCCTCCTCCTTTCCTCCCCTTTGACCTTTTCCCCTCCTCCTCTTCTCCTTTCTCTCCTCTCTTATCCCTCTGTCATCACTGTTTCCCTCTCCCTCCTCCTCCTTTCCTCCCCTTTAATCATTTTCCCCTCCTCCTCCTTCTCCTTTCTCTCCTCTCTTATCCCTCTGTCATCACTGTTTCCCTCTCCCTCCTCCTCCTTTCCTCCCCTTTGACCCTTTCCCCTCCTCCTCTTCTCCTTTCTCTCCTCTCTTATCCCTCTGTCATCACTGTTTCCCTCTCCCTCCTCCTCCTTTCCTCCCCTTTGACCCTTTCCCCTCCTCCTCTTCTCCTTTCTCTCCTCTCTTATCCCTCTGTCATCACTGTTTCCCTCTCCCTCCTCCTCCTTTCCTCCCCTTTAACCCTTTTCCCCTCCTCTTCTCTTTTCTCTCCTCTCTTATCCCTCTGTCATCCACCATTTCCCAAGTTTTCCCATTTTACACTAGGCAGTCTCTTGTCTTCTGTTGCAGACATAATCAAATGTTTATTTTGTTAATCTTCCTCTGTCCCCAACAGCTGAATCGAATTATCCCTTAGAAAGAAAACGCCGTGTCCGAATACCCATAATTGCATCTTAAATAGTAGACCGACTGAGTATGTGAAAAAAATAAAGTTTAATAGTATGTGACATTTTGAAAATGAAGTATACTTTAAATGGCCGGATGTCATACTAACTTCGTCTTTCACAACAGCAGATCTATTAGATATGGAGATGCGGTAGTGAAATCAACACAGTCACACAGGACGCAGTATGCAGAAATACAATGTTTAATAGTATGTGACATTTTGGAAATCGAGTGGTTTAAATGCCAGGATGATATACTCATCTCTTCTGTAGGCTAGGCTACCTATTTAATGTATGGATCAAGCCATAGCAGTCCTTCTGATCTCTTTCCCAATGATCAGTGCTTTAGTTTATTATGTTGCTGTCCAGCGGTTCTGAATTTGCGATGCACCTGACTGTCCACGTCCTTTTCATTTGAACATTTTGAAAAGTTTTGGTGTGTACTGTTTTGATTTCTATATGTTACAGCATTTAGTTTTTTACTGATACATATGTTGAAATTAAACAAATGATCTGTTTCTGTCTTCAGTCCTTTTTAAATAGGATAGATGGGCTATATGGTCTACTACAGTATAGGTTGAATGTGATCGTCTGCCTAACCAACCTGAGTATGCCTAGAACTTCCTATTCTATTGAGTTCAGAGAAATTAATTACATTGGAAATGAGCTATTATCAGGCTGGTTATTATCAGGCTGGTTATTATCAGGCTGGTTATTATCAGGCTGGTTAATGTGATGCATGTCTTTTGAATTTGGAAAACATCCACCCTCACTCGGCCACGCCCCACCTATTCAGACAATCAGGAGCCTCTCCTGCGTTGCGGCCGTGGCATACTGCATACTTTTTACTAAACGGTACGTGCTAAATAGAATGTGACGATGAGTACATAGTATGCAGTTTAAGTATGTAGTACACTAGTATGGGTATTCAGACACGCCAGCGTCTTGTCAGCGTCTTCACAATTTAACAGTCCAATTAATGCCTTTTTATGGTTCTCTCTCATCAGTCATGATTTCTGCGTAGATGTTGGTTCACAGTACACTGATTGTAATGATTTAGATGTAACTATAAACAGTTAGTTCGTTTCTGCTTGTGATTTATGAGCATCATCATTCAAACCCCTTGTCTCTCCTCCTAAAGTGTTTATTTTCTGTCTCATTTCAGTTTGAGTGTAATTTCCAAAGCCCTTTAATGGAAGTGAATGTGTGCTGCTAGGCTACATTCCAATCATTTCCCCAAGTCTAGAGCACAGCTTGCGAGCCAAACAACATAACATGCAGCACACGCAGTGTCCCAGTTTCCGCTTCCTCCTCCATAGAACATTCTATCTGCAAACAACCACAGACGCTACCAAGCTGCCACCTAAATGTGTGTTTCTGTGCCCGTGTATGCAATACACACGCATATCTTTATCACTACAGTTGGATGCATGTCTTTATTTTTCATGCACACTGTGAATATCATTTTGTTGCGCACATTAACAATTATTGCGTCACAAAGAGGATTAGGCTAAATTTACAAGGTGACATCCTTGTGTCAGCTTTTCAGTTCAAGTGGAGGGAATCTCCTCGTATTTTGATGGCATCCTCTTAAGAGATGCAGCTGATGATTGGTGAGGGAGCAGCCTAGTCTGTCTACTGTACCAATATACTTTTAGACTACAACTGTGCCTCTATTGTCTGTAGGCCTTGTCCCTTGATGTACATCTAACCCAGGGTTTCCCAAACAGTCCTGGAGACCCCAAGGCGTGCACGTTTTGCTTTTTGCCCTGGGGGGGGGGGGGGGGGGGGGGGCTGCAGGTGTGACTTTGAGAAACCCTGGTTTAACCTGAAGAAAGTAGTTCACTCAGTTTTTCAATACAATTGCTATGAATTTAATCAATGTGTTTTTCCCCCTAATGTGTCTGTTAGGGTTGTCCTAATGTGTCTGTTAGGGGTGTCCTAATGTGTCTGTTAGGGGTGTCCTAATGTGTCTGTTAGGGGTGTCCTAATGTGTCTGTTAGGGGTGTCCTAATGTGTCTGTTAGGGGTGTCCTAACGTGTCTGTTAGGGGTGTCCTAACGTGTCTGTTAGGGGTGTCCTAACGTGTCTGTTAGGGGTGTCCTAATGTGTCTGTTAGGGGTGTCCTAATGTGTCTGTTAGGGGCGTCCTAATGTGTCTGTTAGGGGTTGTCCTAATGTGTCTGTTAGGGGTGTCCTAATGTGTCTGTTAGGGGTGTCCTATCGTGTCTGTTAGGGGTGTCCTAACGTGTCTGTTAGGGGTGTCCTAATGTGTCTGTTAGGGGTGTCCTAATGTGTCTGTTAGGGGTGTCCTAATGTGTCTGTTAGGGGTGTCCTAATGTGTCTGTTAGGGGTGTCTTAATGTGTCTGTTAGGGGTGTCCTAATGTGTCTGTTTGCGTTGTCCTGATGTGTCTGTTAGGGGTGTCCTGATGTGTCTGTTAGGGGTGTCCTGATGTGTCTGTTAGGGGTGTCCTGATGTGTCTGTTAGGGGTGTCCTGATGTGTCTGTTAGGGGTGTCCTGATGTGTCTGTTAGGGGTGTCCTGATGTGTCTGTTAGGGGTGTCCTGATGTGTCTGTTAGGGTTGTCCTGATGTGTCTGTTAGGGGTGTCCTGATGTGTCTGTTAGGGGTGTCCTAACGTGTCTGTTAGGGGTGTCCTAATGTGTCTGTTAGGGGTGTCCTAATGTGTCTGTTAGGGGTGTCCTAATGTGTCTGTTAGGGGTGTCCTAATGTGTCTGTTAGGGGTGTCCTATCGTGTCTGTTAGGGGTGTCCTAACGTGTCTGTTAAGGGTGTCCTAATGTGTCTGTTAGGGGTGTCCTAACGTGTCTGTTAGGGGTGTCCTAATGTGTCTGTTAGGGGTGTCCTAATGTGTCTGTTAGGGGTGTCCTAATGTGTCTGTTAGGGGTGTCCTAATGTGTCTGTTTGCGTTGTCCTGATGTGTCTGTTAGGGTTGTTAGGGGTGTCCTAATGTGTCTGTTAGGGGTGTCCTAACGTGTCTGCTAGGGTTGTCCTGATGTGTCTGTTAGGTTGTCCTGATGTGTCTGTTAGGGGTGTCCTGATGTGTCTGTTAGGGTTGTCCTGATGTGTCTGTTAGGGGTGTCCTAACGTGTCTGTTAGGGGTGTCCTAACATGTCTGTTAGGGGTGTCCTGATGTGTCTGTTAGGGTTGTCCTGATGTGTCTGTTAGGGGTGTCCTGATGTGTATGTTAGGGGTGTCCTAATGTGTCTGTTAGGGGTGTCCTAATGTGTCTGTTAGGGATGTCCTATCGTGTCTGTTAGGGGTGTCCTAACGTGTCTGTTAGGGGTGTCCTAACGTGTCTGTTAGGGGTGTCCTAACGTGTCTGTTAGGGGTGTCCTAACGTGTCTGTTAGGGGTGTCCTAACGTGTCTGTTTGCGTTGTCCTGATGTGTCTGTTAGGGTTGTTAGGGGTGTCCTAATGTGTCTGTTAGGGGTGTCCTAACGTGTCTGCTAGGGTTGTCCTGATGTGTCTGTTAGGGTTGTCCTGATGTGTCTGTTAGGGGTGTCCTGATGTGTCTGTTAGGGGTGTCCTAATGTGTCTGTTAGGGGTGTCCTAATGTGTCTGTTAGGGGTGTCCTAATGTGTCTGTTAGGGGTGTCCTAACGTGTCTGTTAGGGGTGTCCTAACGTGTCTGTTAGGGGTGTCCTAACGTGTCTGTAAGGGGTGTCCTAACGTGTCTGTTAGGGGTGTCCTAATGTGTCTGTTAGGGGTGTCCTAATGTGTCTGTTAGGGGTGTCCTAATGTGTCTGTTTGCGTTGTCCTGATGTGTCTGTTAGGGGTGTCCTGATGTGTCTGTTAGGGGTGTCCTGATGTGTCTGTTAGGGGTGTCCTGATGTGTCTGTTAGGGGTGTCCTGATGTGTCTGTTAGGGGTGTCCTGATGTGTCTGTTAGGGGTGTCCTGATGTGTCTGTTAGGGGTGTCCTGATGTGTCTGTTAGGGGTGTCCTAACGTGTCTGTTAGGGGTGTCCTGATGTGTCTGTTAGGGGTTTCCTAATGTGTATGTTAGGGGTGTCCTAATGTGTCTGTTAGGGGTGTCCTAATGTGTCTGTTTGCGTTGTCCTGATGTGTCTGTTAGGGTTGTTAGGGGTGTCCTAATGTGTCTGTTAGGGGTGTCCTAACGTGTCTGCTAGGGGTGTCCTAATGTGTCTGTTAGGGTTGTCCTGATGTGTCTGTTAGGGTTGTCCTGATGTGTCTGTTAGGGGTGTCCTGATGTGTCTGTTAGGGTTGTCCTGATGTGTCTGTTAGGGGTGTCCTAACGTGTCTGTTAGGGGTGTCCTGATGTGTCTGTTAGGGTTGTCCTGATGTGTCTGTTAGGGGTGTCCTGCTGTGTCTGTTAGGGGTGTCCTAATGTGTCTGTTAGGGGTGTCCTAATGTGTCTGTTAGGGGTGTCCTAATGTGTCTGTTAGGGGCGTCCTAATGTGTCTGTTAGGGGTGTCCTAATGTGTCTGTTAGGGGTGTCCTAATGTGTCTGTTAGGGGTGTCCTAATGTGTCTGTTAGGGGTGTCCTAATGTGTCTGTTAGGGGTGTCCTAATGTGTCTGTTAGGGGTGTCCTATCGTGTCTGTTAGGGGTGTCCTATCGTGTCTGTTAGGGGTGTCCTATCGTGTCTGTTAGGGGTGTCCTATCGTGTCTGTTAGGGGTGTCCTATCGTGTCTGTTAGGGGTGTCCTATCGTGTCTGTTAGGGGTGTCCTAACGTGTCTGTTAGGGGTGTCCTAACGTGTCTGTTAGGGGTGTCCTAACGTGTCTGTTAGGGGTGTCCTAACGTGTCTGTTAGGGGTGTCCTAACGTGTCTGTTAGGGGTGTCCTAACGTGTCTGTTAGGGGTGTCCTAACGTGTCTGTTAGGGGTGTCCTAATGTGTCTGTTAGGGGTGTCCTAATGTGTCTGTTAGGGGTGTCCTAACGTGTCTGTTAGGGGTGTCCTAACGTGTCTGTTAGGGGTGTCCTAACGTGTCTGTTAGGGTTGTCCTAATGTGTCTGTTAGGGGTGTCCTAATGTGTCTGTTAGGGGTGTCCTGATGTGTCTGTTAGGGGTGTCCTGATGTGTCTGTTAGGGGTGTCCAGATGTGTCTGTTAGGGTTGTCCAGATGTGTCTGTTAGGGGTGTCCTAATGTGTCTGTTAGGGGTGTCCTAATGTGTCTGTTAGGGGTGTCCTAATGTGTCTGTTAGGGGTGTCCTATCGTGTCTGTTAGGGGTGTCCTATCGTGTCTGTTAGGGGTGTCCTATCGTGTCTGTTAGGGGTGTCCTAATGTGTCTGTTAGGGGTGTCCTAACGTGTCTGTTAGGGGTGTCCTAATGTGTCTGTTAGGGGTGTCCTAATGTGTCTGTTTGCGTTGTCCTGATGTGTCTGTTATGGTTGTTAGGGGTGTCCTAATGTGTCTGTTAGGGGTGTCCTATCGTGTCTGTTAGGGGTGTCCTAACGTGTCTGTTAAGGGTGTCCTAATGTGTCTGTTAGGGGTGTCCTAACGTGTCTGTTAGGGGTGTCCTAACGTGTCTGCTAGGGGTGTCCTAATGTGTCTGTTTGGGTAGTCCTGATGTGTCTGTTAGGGTTGTCCTGATGTGTCTGTTAGGGGTGTCCTAACGTGTCTGTTAGGGGTGTCCTGATGTGTCTGTTAGGGGTGTCCTGATGTGTCTGTTAGGGTTGTCCTGATGTGTCTGTTAGGGGTGTCCTGATGTGTCTGTTAGGGGTGTCCTGATGTGTCTGTTAGCGGTGTCCTGATGTGTCTGTTAGGGTTGTCCTGATGTGTCTGTTAGGGGTGTCCTAACGTGTCTGTTAGGGGTGTCCTGACGTGTCTGTTAGGGTTGTCCTGATGTGTCTGTTAGGGGTGTCCTGATGTGTATGTTAGGGGTGTCCTGATGTGTCTGTTAGGGGTGTCCTGATGTGTCTGTTAGGGGTGTCCTGATGTGTCTGTTAGGGGTGTCCTGATGTGTCTGTTAGGGGTGTCCTAATGTGTCTGTTAGGGGTGTCCTAATGTGTCTGTTAGGGGTGTCCTAATGTGTCTGTTAGGGGTGTCCTAATGTGTCTGTTAGGGTTATCCTAATGTGTCTGTTAGGGGTGTCCTAATGTGTCTGTTAAGGGTGTCCTGATGTGTCTGTTAGGGGTGTCCTGATGTGTCTGTTAGGGGTGTCCTGATGTGTCTGTTAGGGTTGTCCTGATGTGTCTGTTAGGGGTGTCCTGATGTGTCTGTTAGGGGTGTCCTAATGTGTCTGTTAGGGGTGTCCTGATGTGTCTGTTAGGGTTGTCCTAATGTGTCTGTCAGGGGTGTCCTAATGTGTCTGTTAGGGGTGTCCTGATGTGTCTGTTAGGGTTGCAAAATTCCAGTAATTTTTCCCAAATTCCCTGGTTTTCCAGATTGCTGTAATTTTGGGAAAGTTACTATAATTTTGCAACCCTGGTTTCATTTATTTTAGGCCTAATAGTGCTTAAGAGCCTGAACAGGATCTTAATCACTTTGGGAGACCCGTTTTGACTCGTGAGTGCTACTTTCTAAACTACTGGCTCAAATTATACAAAAACTGTGCTGCATCACTTTAAATATATAAAGAGATATGAGGGGTTGGAACGCACCCAACGTATGATAGGTACCAGATAAGACATTGGGAAGCATTACATTTTTTCCCACATTGCTTTAATTGGCATTGAAATGAATTTGTAAAATGCTGAAACATGGGGAATGGTCTGTTCATTTCGGACATGGCCATCATCTTGTCTCCGTCTTTACAATTTAACAGTCTAATGAACACCTTTTATGCTTTTCTCTCGTCGGTCATGATTTCAGTCTGGATTCTTTGTTCACAGTACATTGAATTCATGAATTAGATGGAACTATAAACATTTAGTTTGTTTCTGCTTTTGATTTATGAGCATCTGGTTTACGTGACATGGTCACCCTGAGAGCGATTACAGTTATGGAGCTGCTTGATACGGACTGTGCCGCCTCAGGCCTGCAGAATGCATTGGTGCAGTGTTGACTATGCTAAAGCCGCACGCACACACCAGTTTTCCCTTCCGCACACTGCATCATTGCTTCCCATCTGAGATATTTTAACTTGACATTTTATTAATTTATCAAACGTAAGCGAGCAATTAGGGTTAAGTGCCTTGCTCAAGGGCACCTCGGCAGATTTTTCACCTAGTCGGCTCAGGGATTCAAACCAGCAACCTTTCAGTTACTGGCCCAACGCTCTTAACCGCTAGGCTACCTGCCGTCCTAGCAGTCTGTGCTGTCCCATACAGTTTGTGAAGCTAGACTGACCAGCACATGGGTTATTAGCTCTGACTTTGCTGAAAGCTACTTTGAGGAAAAGTGTACTTACTATGGCTGTGAAATGTGGTTGTCTCACATAGCTATCTTAAGATGAATGCACTAAGTGTAAGTCTCTCTGGATAAGGGCGACTGCTAAATGATTTGAATGTAAAATGCTCACCTCTCCCTTTAAAACCTGTATGGAAACTCAACAATTTCTGACTGTATTGTTGTGCGGCATGTGTAGTTGTCATGCCCCGTGGGAAAACCTAGAGCCATAACCTAAATGTGGGTAAAAGAGCTGACAGCCAGAAGTTTTCAATAGCATTGTGTTTGATATCCTAGCATTAGCCTAACCTGTCTTAAACTCATTGAGGTTATATACTACACCTATAACATAACGGGAAGAAATTATCTCTTTTATTTGATTTCTCTTACACACATTCACAATGTTGTTAATGTTCAACTGTTAGCCGCATATTAACATTAACAGAGGGGAACGATTATCTGGGGTTTGTTATTTTTCTGTCTCTCTGTGTGTGTTGTGTCGCTAGGCTAGCAGTCAGGCTGATTGTCCTATAGAAAGGCCAATGTGGACGCACGCTCCATGGAAATGCAGTGGTCACAGTCAGAGGAATGTGTTATTGTTCACTAGAACAAGCACTTTATTTTTAGATTTCTCTTAAGTGTGTTCGAAGCGCTGTACTTATCACATTCTTTCCATTGTCTCTGTTCCCTATTGCTTGTGTGTGTGTGTGTGTGTGTGTGTGTGTGTGTGTGTGTGTGTGTGTGTGTGTGTGTGTGTGTGTGTGTGTGTGTGTGTGTTTTCAAATGTCTGTGCTTCTAAGTAGGTGGGGTGTGTGTGTGTGTGTGCGCGCTACCCTCTTGTATGTGTTATTCCCCGGCTTTGAGATCTATACACAAAGTGATGACTACAGGACACGCTTATGGAGTCTGGCTTTAGGAGATATGGAAATGTCATGCTTCAGACTTGTGCATTTGCTTACGTGCTTCAAGGTTTTCCTCAAACTTTCCTTCTGTTGACAACTGAGTTGCTTGGCTTTGAGAAAAGGTATTTTAGCTTTGACTTCAGACAGTTCTCAAACAGTAAGTTGGAATAAGCAGATGAAATGGGGTGTTTTTCACATCCACCCTACAAATGCAAATCCTTACATGACTCACTGCTCCAACAAACGCTGCTGCCACAACTTTTTATTTAGAAGAAAGTTTGACTCTTTGTTTTGACTACTTTGTCAGGAGGCAGGACCTGTATTACCCAAGGTCTACTACCAGCATCAGCGTTCTGCAGTCAAACTGCTAATGGAATCAGACTAATGAAACGCAATACAGTCCCTATAGAACCATCAGGAAATTATATGTTTTGCCGTTTGGACTGGCACACCCATCAGAACATGTCAGGATTGACTGTGGTAAAGCTTGGGTCATTGAATAACAATCACACGTGTGTGTGATAAAGATCTATTTGAATCTTATCAGTGAATAGGCTACTATGGATTATAACCCGGGTGGTTCGAGCCCTGAATGCTGATTGGCTGACAGCCGTGGTATATCAGACCATATACCACAAAATTTGAAAAATAGTCAAGGGGTCTGAGTACTTTCCGAGGGCACTGTAGCTTCAGGGTTTATGGGTTTACATAGTGAATGGTCTGTTCTAGTAGTGAATGTATGCCAGAACAAAGTGTTTTGTACTGCTAAGCATCAGTGAGGGGTTTGGCTCAGTCTTCACTGATTGGTTGACTGGAATGTGATTCATGCAGTCTGAGCGTCTGAAAGGCTGGGTCTGGATTTCAGAGGCAAAACCTTGAGCTTGATTTGATAAGCCATTGCACCGGTGTACCAGTCGTTTTCAGCAGGCACTAAAGGACAACAATGGAAGCCTTAAAACACAGCACTGTTTACTTCATCTTCAGATTGAGATGACTTCTCCCAGGGTTGAGTCCTAAGAGTTCTCTGTACACAACTCACAATTTTCATGTCAATATCTTATTGACACATCAATTCTGATTGAAGCAAAAGTTTGTAAACTGCGCTAGGATGTCATTCAGGATTTTGCCCACAGTCCTCCTTTGGCCTCTGTGCTGTAGCCTATGGTTTGCCCTTATTTTCCCTTTTGTGTTGCCCTTTGTTATCCTTGAGAGGTGACGTGAGGACCGTAGTGGTGCGTGGGTAAAATCACTGGGGAACCAAAGCCCCCCCCCCCCCCAAAAGCCAAATTACATCCCATGTGTTGTGATAATGGCTTTGTTTGTTCTATGACGTGTTAGTCCACATGCCTTGCGACCTTGCGTTAGTCCGTATGCCTATATAGACCTAAAGGCAGAGACAATAAGAAGACAGTGGCAGAATAAATTCAACCACACCTTTATTTTATCACAAAACCGGATAGCAACCTCTGTCCAGTGAAGTCCACAAAACATATTTCATGTACAGTAACAGACAGTTACTTTACCTACAGCATGGTCAAACAAGTGAATGTTTTCATCACTAAACAACTATTGATTTAGAACCACAGAGAGTTACCGCAAGTCACAAAGATAACAGGAGCTGCCTCCACGATTCCAGCACCATTTCAACTTCAACATTTCAACATCATCAAATCAACTCTGCTTAGTCTAATTTAGTGACAACTATAAGATACCAAAAACAACTTAGTCCAATCAACGTAAGCTAAATATGTGGCTGTCCATGTTTCTGATGTCTCTGTGTGCGTTCGTGCAAGTAGAAAAACATGTTAACTCACCCTACTTGTAGAGAAACGCCAATGCCTTCCGCCTCTCTTTCATGTTGACGAAATGGTCTGACTATGTCATACAGTACCCACTTTTAGTTTTTGTTGTTCTAGGCTACCTGGCTAAAATTCTTGCTTGCTAGCCTAACTTCCATTTATGGGCAATGTTAGCTAGCTAGTATTAGCCTTCTACTTCTAGCTACATATTGAACTCCCATCCTCTCAGGTCAGGGGCACAACAACGTATGAATTAATGGTAGGAGCAGAATCTCCATTATAATAATTTGCCAGTACGGAAAATTAAGTAAAACCTCAAGTCCAAATCCCTATCTCCACCCATGGCTAATTAGGAAAGGGACAATTTTAGCTAGCTGGCTAGGAAGACAACAACACAACAAGATGCAACAATTCCAGTTTTTCTGTCAATGACGTATGCTCTCAATGGGATTTGATAGGAGTGATGCCAAATCCAAGCTGGCTTCCCTTAATTTTTTTTTTTTGGTGCGCCAAGACCATTCACAGTTGAGCTCGCTCTGTTTAGCTCAACACTGATTGGCAATTTTTTTAAATACTTTTTAAATTCAGTGCATTCGGAAAGTATTCAGACCCCTTCACTTTTTCCACATTTTATTACGTTACAGCCTTATTCTAAAATGTATTGAATTGTTTTTTTCCTCATCAATCTACACACACTACCCCATAATGACAAATCATAAACAGGTTTTTAGAAATGTTTGCAAATGTATAAAAAACAGATACCTTATTTACGTAAGTATTCAGACCCGTTGCTATGAGACTCGAAGTTGAGCCCAAGACGATGATCCTTGACTGGAGTCCACCTGTGGTAAATTCAAATGATTGAACATGATTTGAAGAGACACACACCTGTCTATATAAGGTCCCATCATTGACCGTGCATGTCAGAGCAAAAACCAATCCATGAGGTTGAAGGAATTGTCCGTAGAGCTCCGAGACAGGATTATGTTGAGGCACAGATCTGGGGAAGGGTACCAAAACATTTCTGCAGCATTAAACGTCTGTAAGAACCCAGTGGCCTCCATCTGGCACCATTCCAACGGTGAAGCGTGGTGGCAGCATGCTGGGGGGATGTTTTTCAGTGGCAGGGACTGGGAGACTAGTCAGGATCGAGGGGAAGATGAGCGGAGCAAAGTACAGAGAGATCCTTGAAGAAAACCTGCTCCAGAGCACTCAGGACCTCAGACTGGGCAATGACCCTAAGCACACAGCCAAGACAATGTAGGAGTGGCTTCGGGACAAGTCTCAATGCCCTTGAGTGGCCCTGCCAGGGACCGGACTTGAACCCGATCGAACATCTCTGGAGAGACATGACAATAGCTGTGCTGCGACACTCCCCATCCAACCTGACATAGCTTGAGAGAATCTGGAGAGAAGAATGGGAGAAACTCCCCAAATACAGGTGTGCCAAGCTTGTAGCGTCATACCCAAGAAGACTCGAGGCTGTAATCGCTGCCAAACGTGCTTCAAAGAAGTACTGAGTAAAGGTTCTGAATACTTATGTAAATGTAATATTTCAGTTTTGTATTTTTTACAAATTGCAACATTTTAAATGTTTTAATGTCATTATGGGTTATTGTTGAGATTTATGAGGAAAAAACACAATTTTATATACACTGCTCAAAAAAATTAGTGGTACATGTTTACATAATTTCCATCCATTCCCATTATTAAAGTGGCTGGAGTTGAGTCAGTATGTTGGCAGCGGCCACTAAATGTTAGTGGTGGCTGTTTAACAGTCTGATGGCCTTGAGATAGAAGCTGTTTTTCAGTCTCTCGGTCCCTGCTTTGATGCACCTGTACTGACCTCGCCTTCTGGATGATAGCGGGGTGAACAGGCAGTGGCTTGGGTGGTTGTTGTCCTTGATGATCTTTATGGCCTTCCTGTGACATCGGGTGGTGTTGGTGTCCTGGAGGGCAGGTAGTTTGCCCCCGGTGATGCGTTGTGCAGACCTCACTACCCTCCGGAGAGCCTTAAGGTTGTGGGCGGAGCAGTTGCCGTACCAGGCGGTGATACAGCCCGACAGGATGCTCTCGATTGTGCATCTGTAGAAGTTTGTGAGTGCTTTTGGTGACAAGCCGAATTTCTTCAGCCTCCTGAGGTTGAAGAGGTGCTGCTGCGCCTTCTTCACAACGCTGTCTGTGTGGGTGGACCAATTCAGTTAGTCCGTGATGTGTACACCGAGGAACTTAAAACTTTCCACCTTCTCCACTACTGTCCCGTCGATGTGGATAGGGGGGGTGCTCCCTCTGCTGTTTCCTGAAGTCCACAATCATCTCCTTTGTTTTGTTGACGTTGAGTGTGAGGTTATTTTCCTGACACCACACTCCGAGGGCCCTCACCTCCTCCCTGTAGGCCGTCTCGTCGTTGTTGGTAATCAAGCCTACCACTGTAGTGTCGTCCGCAAACTTGATGATTGAGTTGGAGGCGTGCATGGCCACGCAGTCGTGGGTGAACAGGGAGTACAGGAGAGGACTCAGAACGCACCCATGTGGGGCCCCGGTGTTGAGGATCAGCGGGGTGGAGATGTTGTTACCTACCCTCACCACCTGGGGGCGGCCCGTCAGGAAGTCCAGGACCCAGTTGCACGTCTCGAGCTTGATGACGAGTTTGGAGGGTACTATGGTGTTAAATGCTGAGCTGTAGTCGATGAACAGCATACTCACATAGGTATTCCTCTTGTCCAGATGGGTTAGGGCAGTGTGCAGTGTGGTTGCGATTGCGTCGTCTTTGGGTCGGTAAGCAAATTGGAGTGGGTCTAGGGTGTCAGGTAGGGTGGAGGTGATATGGTCCTTGACTAGTCTCTCAAAGCACTTCATGATGACGGAAGTGAGTGCTACGGGGCGGTAGTCGTTTAGCTCAGTTACCTTAGCTTTCTTGGGAACAGGAACAATGGTGGCCCTCTTGAAGCATGTGGGAACAGCAGACTGGGATAAGGATTGATTGAATATGTCCTTAAACACACCAGCCAGCTGGTCTGCGCATGCTCTGAGGACGCGGCTGGGAATGCCGTCTGGGCCTGCAGCCTTGTGAGGGTTAACACGTTTAAATGTTTTTCTCACCTCGGCTGCAGTGAAGGAGAGCCCGCAGGTTTTGGTAGCGGGCCGTGTCAGTGGCACTGTATTGTCCTCAAAGCGAGCAAAAAAGTTATTTAGCCTGTCTGGGAGCAAGACATCCTGGTCCGCGACGGGGCTGGTTTTCTTTTTGTAATTCGTGATTGACTGTAGACCTTGCCACATACCTCTTGTGTCTGAGCTGTTGAATTGCGACTCTACTTTGTCTCTATACTGGGACTTAGCTAGTTTGATTGCCTTGCGGAGAGAATAGCTACACTGTTTGTATTCGGTCATGTTTCAGGTCACCTTGCCTTGGTTAAAAGCAGTGGTTCGCGCTTTCAGTTTCACGCGAATGCTGCCATCAATCCACGGTTTCTGGTTTGGGTACGACATCGTCAATGCACTTTCTAATGAACTCGCTCACCGAATCAGCGTATTCGTCAATATTGTTGTTGGACGCAATGCGGAACATATCCCAATCCACGTGATCGAAGCAGTCTTGAAGCGTGGAATCAGATTGGTCGGACCAGCGTTGAACAGACCTGAGCGAGGGAGCTTGTTGTTTTAGTTTCTGTTTGTAGGCTGGAAGCAACAAAATGGAGTCGTGGTCAGCTTTTCCGAAAGGAGGGCGGGGGAGGGCCTTATATGTGTCGCGGAAGTTAGTATAACAATGATCCAAGGTTTTACCAGCCCTGGTAGCACAATCGATATGCTGATAGAATTTAGGGAGTTTTGTTTTCAGATTAGCCTTGTTAAAATCCCCAGCTTTGATGAATGGAGCCTCAGAGTGTGTGGTTTCCAGTTTACAAAGAGTCAGATAAAGTTCGTTCAGGGCCATCGATGTGTCTGCTTGGGGGGGAATATATACGGCTGTGATTATAATCGAAGAGAATTCCCTTGGTAGATAATGCGGTCGACATTTGATTGTGAGGAATTCTAGATCAGGTGAACAGAATGACTTGAGTTCCTGTATGTTGTTATGATCACACCACGTCTCGTTAATCATAAGGCATACAACCCCACCCCTCTACTTACCAGAAAGATGTTTGTTTCTGTCGGCGCGATGCTTGAAAAAACCAGCTGGCTGCACCGACTCCGTTAGCGTCTCTTGAGTGAGCCATGTTTCCGTGAAGCAGAGAACGTTACAATCTCTGATGTCTCTCTGAAATGTTATACTTGCTCGGATTTCATCAACCTTATTGTCAAGAGACTGGACATTGGCGAGTGGTATGCTAGGGAGTGGAGCGCGATGTGCCCGTCTCCGAAGCCCTACCAGGAGACCGTCTCGTTTGCCCCTTTTACGGCGTCGCTTAGGGTCGCCGGCTGGGATCAGATCCATTGTATTGGGTGGAAGGCAAAACACTGGATCCGCTTCGGGAAAGTCATATTCCTGGTTGTAACGATGGTCAGTTGACGTTGCTCTTATATTCAGTAGTTCCTCCCGACTATGTAATGAAACCTAAGATTACCTGGGGTACCAATGTAAGGAATAACACATAAAAAAACAAAAAAACTGCATATTTTCCTAGGAACGCGAAGCGACGCGGCCATCTCGGTTGGCGCCGGAAGTTGTTTATGAGCAGACTCCATGAGACTCCATGAGATGGAGTCTACAACCCACCCAAGTGGCTCAGGTAGCGCAGCTCATCCAGGATGGCACATCAATGCGAGCTGTGGCAAGAAGGTTTGCTGTGTCTGTTAGCGTAGTGTGCAGAGCATGGAGGCGCTAAAAGGAGACAGGCCAGTACATCAGGAGACGTGGAGGAGGCCGTAGGAGGGCAACAACCCAGCAGCAGGACCGCTACCTCCGCCTTTATGCAAGGAGGAGCACTGCCAGAGCCCTGCAAAATGACCTCCAGCAGGCCACAAATGTGCATGTGTCTGCTCAAACGGTCAGAAACAGACTCCATGAGGGTGGTATGAGGGCCCGACGTCCACAGGTGGGGGTTGTGCTTACAGCCCAACACCGTGCAGGACGTTTGGCATTTGCCAGAGAACACCAAGATTGGCAAATTCGCCACTGGCGCCCTGTGCTCTTCACAGATGAAAGCAGGTTCACACTGATCACATGTGACAGACGTGACAGAGTCTGGAGACGCCGTGGAGAACGTTCTGCTGCCTGCAACATCCTCCAGCATGACCGGTTTGGCGGTGGGTCAGTCATGGTGTGGGGTGGCATTTCTTTTGGGGGCCGCACTGCCCTCCATGTGCTCGCCAGAGGTAGCCTGACTGCCATTAGGTACCGAGATGAGATCCTCAGACCCCTTGTGAGACCATATGCTGGTGCGGTTGGCCCTGGGTTCCTCCTAATGCAAGACAATGCTAGACCTCATTTGGCTGGAGTGTGTCAGCAGTTCCTGCAAGAGGAAGGCATTGATGCTATGGACTGGCCTGCCCGTTCCCCAGACCTGAATCCAATTGAGCACATCTGGGACATCATGTCTCGCTCCATCCACCAACGCCACATTGCACCACAGACTGTCCAGGAGTTGGCGTATGCTTTAGTCCAGGTCTGGGAGGAGATCCCTCAGGAGACCATCCGCCACCTCATCAGGAGCATGCCCAGGCGTTGTAGGGAGGTCATACAGGCACGTGGAGGCCACACACACTACTAAGCCTCATTTTGACTTGTTTTAAGGACATTACATCAAAGTTGGATCAGCCTGTAGTGTGGTTTTCCACTTTAATTTTGAGTGTGACTCCAAATCCAGACCTCCATGGGTTGATAAATTTGATTTCCATTGATCATTTTTGTGTGATTTTGTTGTCAGCACATTCAACTATGTAAAGAAAAAAGTATTTAATAAGAATATTTCATTCATTCAGATCTAGGATGTGTTATTTTAGTGTTCCCTTCATTTTTTTGAGCAGTGTATTTTTGAATAAGCCTGTAACGTAACACAATGTGGAAAAAGTGTAGGGGTCTGAATCCTTTCCGAATGCACTGTAGATGGTCTACACGTAAGGAGGCGCTGTTTCGCTCGTTCGGATGCTTTCTCCTGTGAGATACAATTCAGCCTCTTGCGAATTGAAGGAAAATTATGAAACAGAGACGAAAGATTCATTTTCGTTATTTATTTTTGGTCTATTTTTTGGGGGGAACCCTGACTTCCCTTGGCATCCATGAATACACGCCACTGAGTGAGGAGGACAGTCACCCATCAGAGCCATCTTCGACGCAGAATCAAGCTGTCATGCTGCAGCGTCCGGGTGTAAACACTGGTTTAGCTGGATGATATAGCCTAGCCTACCATGTGATAGCACTTAGCAAGCTGTGTGGCTCTATCCCTGCTCAGGGCGCTAGCAGGATATAGGTAGTTATGCAAGGATTAATCATTTGGCCATTGACCCACATGAATTCATAGCAGGTTTTAGTGACTGGAAAGGGATAAACCTCTATGCATAACTTGTTTTTAAGGCTTACGTGAACGATTGCAGCTCTATGCCTTTTTGTCCACTGTGTTTCTACACTTCCTGTCAATATAGCTGCTGGGGCCTTGGGTCAGACTCATTACCATAGTAACAGAGATTTGCTTTCGCGGTATGGGTCAGGAAGGGCACTAATTTGCTTCGACAGTCACATATCTGAGGGGCTCGACACCCAGATAAAACCTTGAAAGCCACAGCCAGGGTATCCATCAGACGGTAGAACTTCACCTCGGTGTCAGAGCTCGAAGGGTGCAAAGGTAATCTTGATCCATGGACTATGTAAGCCTATGTATGCTAAGCCTATGTATGCAGAAGCCAACTCTACAATATTCACCCACAGCCATTCTTAATGTTGTCAAAAGCAATCTGTCAGAGATGGTTCTGAGTGTGGATGGATGCAAGTGTCTCACTGATTTCACTTTTACAGTATAGATGAAGCAACTGAAACAGTAATTTTACATTTGAATAAGATATATTTTTAAGCTGGCACACCACTGAAATGATTGTCTTTTTAGCTATTTTATCCATGCTGAGGTGTGCTGTCATTTCATATAAGCCTGGGCTCTTAGACATGTCCCAGTGTTTGAAGGCGTTCTAAAATAGCTGGATTTGATGCAGTTAGCGCTGCTTTCAATTACTGCATCAATATATTTCCTGTAGACACTACAGCCTCCACTAGCGCACAACCTAATGATGATCAAAACAAGTTCTATCATGTTTACCATCTGCTTGAATTTGAAAAGATTTCATGTCTTGGTGTCTGTATGTTGCGACGAATGCTTGGCTGTGTTGGTCTGGTAGCCGTGTCTGTTTATGCTTAAGCTAGCTTTTCTATCGTTGTATGGCATGAGAACAACCTGTCACGTGGATGTGGCTAAAGCACAAACAGATCTAGCCACCAGGCTAATGCTTTATGGCCTGAACATGATCTAGCCACCAGGCTAATGCTTTATGGCCTGAACATGATCTAGCCACCAGGCTAATGCTTTATGGCCTGAACATGATCTAGCCACCAGGCTAATGCTTTATGGCCTGAACATGATCTAGCCACCAGGCTAGTGCTTTGTGGCCTGAACATGATCTAGCCACCAGGCTAGTGCTTTGTGGCCTGAACATGATCTAGCCACCAGGCTAATGCTTTATGGCCTGAACATGATCTAGCCACCAGGCTAGTGCTTTGTGGCCTGAACATGTAACTGATCGGATGACTGACTGTTTGATTAACAGGTGAGGACTTTGAGGTGGTGCAGCAGGAGATCATTGTGATGAAGGACTGCAAACACTCCAACATCGTGGCCTACTTCGGCAGCTATCTCCGGTAAGACTGACATACTGATAGATCCGGTATGGATAGACAGTTTTACAACTCTCTGAAGTTGGACTCAAATGATACAGATATTTCAGGCATGAAATTGTCTATGTTGTCGTTTTGCAAAATTTAAAGTACAGCTAAAATGTCCGTCTTTGGTCTAATCGAGACTTGTTGTCTGATTGATGCTGTGAGTCGTGCTGTCCCAGTCTTGCTATATTGTGGTCTGTTGAGAGGGATATTGACAGTGAGTGTATCACTTCCCTTCTCCTTCAGGAGAGATAAATTATGGATCAGCATGGAGTACTGCGGAGGAGGATCTCTGCAGGATATTTATCACGGTAGGACACACACACACACACACACACACACACACATAGTCTCTTCAAGCACACACCCATTCCCACATTCACAAAGTCACTCACACTGTGGTGACCTATGCATTCACCCATGCTCACAGTCACCCTAATAGAATAGCTGTGTTTTCATCTAAAAACAGACCATAAAGCACAATAGATGAAAGCTTGTTACAATCAATATCCACACTCTTTCTACTCTCCCACTTAAGCTGTCATAGCCAGCCAGCACAGTAAATAGCACTCGTAAGTCAAACATCTGGTGTTGATCTCAAACTTGTGTATGAAATGCTTCAGATACTTTGCCTTGCTCTTAAATTCTGCCCTCTTTCTCCCTCCTCTCCAGTGACTGGGCCTCTGTCCGAGTCTCAGATTGCGTATATGTCACGGGAAACCCTTCAGGTACGTTTTTTCCCCCTGCTGACGTGTGAATCTAGGGGTCAGATTGACTAAGAATTTGTGATATGTTGTTTTCTCCCTTACAGGGTTTGTACTATCTCCACAACAAAGGCAAAATGCACAGAGACATTAAGGTAATGCCATGTCAATGATGGCAATAAGCGTGCTTTCAAGTAGAGTCGATTGACTTTCAAACCTTGTTTGGTGTGGTTATTTTTTGCCTGACCCTATAACTTTTTCTCATAGGGAGCAAATATTCTATTGACAGACAACGGCTATGTGAAATTAGGTAAGGTCTTGGACAACCATTGCTTTCCCATCAACCAGATATCAGTTCCCAAAGCCTCACCTTGACTACTTAGGCTGCGTTCACACAGGCAGCCCAATTCAGATATTTTTTTGCCACTAATTGGTCTTTTGGCCAATCACATCAGATCTTTTCAAATCAGATCTGGCTAGAGCCTGTCTAAACGCAGCCTAAGCTACCTACTGTATTAGAATAAGATCTCACAATACCTCTATCTTTTGCTAATTTTCTCTTAATTTCCCCTCTTTCTCCTTAGCTGACTTTGGTGTATCAGCACAGATCACTGCCACGCTGGCTAAGAGGAAGTCCTTCATTGGAACTCCATACTGGTGAGCTTCACCCCTGGTCCCTCCCCTCGGTGTCACACTCTGGATGGGCTCTGACATGATGGTGTGGTTAATTGACTTATTGATCTAAGGATGTGACAGACCATTCATATTGCTCTGGACAGTGTTATGATTAGTGTTATGGCTGGAATTGATTGACTCACAATGATTAATTGGTTCATGACTGATGTTAAGTACTCTTCTATTTCTTCCCTCTCCCTCCTCTCAGGATGGCTCCAGAGGTGGCAGCAGTGGAGAGGAAGGGAGGCTACAACCAGCTGTGTGATATCTGGGCCGTGGGCATCACTGCCATTGAGCTGGCAGAGCTGCAGCCTCCTATGTTTGACCTGCACCCCATGAGGTAGTATGTGTGCTGGGGGATGTGTGAATGAAGCCTTGACAATGTGATGTGATGCTGGATATTTCTTGTACTTTTTGTTCTACCAACCAAGTCTATTCTCTTACTTTCCAGGGCCCTTTTCTTGATGACAAAGAGTAATTTCCAGCCGCCCAAATTGAAAGACAAAGTGAAGTGGTAAGTGTTCATGTTCTCCTCTGTGAATAGCAGGGATTGGAAACTGTTCAGGGAACAGAACTGAAAACCGGAAAAGATCAAACATTTTCAAGGAACGGAACCTGGAATGAAAGTGATCAGTACTGGAATGAAACCATTATTTAAAAGGCTGGGAACTGGTTAATTTACATTTTAGTCATTTAGCAGAAGCTCTTATCCATAGCGACTTGTCGTAGTGCGTGCATACATTTTCATGCTTTTCTCCCCCGTACTGGTCCCCCGTGGGAATCGAACCCACAACCCCATGCTCTACCAACTGAGACACACGGGAACGTTCTTTACGTTCCAGGCATTTTTTCTAGTCCCACAAAAAAATGCAACAAAGCGCCTATGCAAAGTCCTCACTCTGTCACTCAGAAACATATGTCTGCAAGCTGAAAATGTTTGTCTGTGTATGTGCATGTTTAGGCTACTGTATCCCCTTCCCCCTCTGAAGCATAGGCTACTGTGGCCCCTCCCCCCTCTGAAGCATAGGCTACTGTATCCCCTCCCCCCTCTGAAGCATAGGCTACTGTATCCCCTCCCCCCTCTGAAGCATAGGCTACTGTATCCCCTTCCCCCTCTGAAGCATAGGCTACTGTATCCCCCTCCCCCTCTGAAGCATAGGCTACTGTATCCCCTCCCCCTCTGAAGCATAGGCTACTGTATCCCCTTCCCCCTCTGAAGCATAGGCTACTGTATCCCCTTCCCCCTCTGAAGCATAGGCTACTGTATCCCCCTCCCCCTCTGAAGCATAGGCTACTGTATCCCCTCCCCCTCTGAAGCATAGGCTACTGTATCCCCTTCCCCCTCTGAAGCATAGGCTACTGTATCCCCTTCCCCCTCTGAAGCATAGGCTACTGTATCCCCTTCCCCCTCTGAAGCATAGGCTACTGTATCCCCCTCCCCCTCTGAAGCATAGGCTACTGTATCCCCTCCCCCTCTGAAGCATAGGCTACTGTATCCCCTTCCCCCTCTGAAGCATAGGCTACTGTATCCCCTCCCCCCTCTGAAGCATAGGCTACTGTATCCCCTTCCCCCTCTGAAGCATAGGCTACTGTATCCCCTCCCCCCTCTGAAGCATAGGCTACTGTGGCCCCTTCCCCCTCTGAAGCATAGGCTACTGTATCCCCTTCCCCCTCTGAAGCATAGGCTACTGTATCCCCTTCCCCCTCTGAAGCATAGGCTACTGTATCCCCTCCCCCTCTGAAGCATAGGCTACTGTATCCCCTCCCCCCTCTGAAGCATAGGCTACTGTATCCCCTCCCCCCTCTGAAGCATAGGCTACTGTATCCCCTTCCCCCTCTGAAGCATAGGCTACTGTATCCCCTCCCCCCTCTGAAGCATAGGCTACTGTATCCCCTTCCCCCTCTGAAGCATAGGCTACTGTATCCCCTCCCCCCTCTGAAGCATAGGCTACTGTGGCCCCTTCCCCCTCTGAAGCATAGGCTACTGTATCCCCTTCCCCCTCTGAAGCATAGGCTACTGTATCCCCTTCCCCCTCTGAAGCATAGGCTACTGTATCCCCTCCCCCCTCTGAAGCATAGGCTACTGTGGCCCCTTCCCCCTCTGAAGCATAGGCTACTGTATCCCCTTCCCCCTCTGAAGCATAGGCTACTGTATCCCCTTCCCCCTCTGAAGCATAGGCTACTATGGCCCCTTCCCCCTCTGAAGCATAGGCTACTGTATCCCCTTCCCCCTCTGAAGCATAGTCTACTGTATCCCCTCCCCCCTCTGAAGCATAGGCTACTATGGCCCCTTCCCCCTCTGAAGCATAGGCTACTGTATCCCCTTCCCCCTCTGAAGCATAGTCTACTGTATCCCCTTCCCCCTCTGAAGCATAGGCTACTATGGCCCCTTCCCCCTCTGAAGCATAGGCTACTGTATCCCCTTCCCCCTCCGAAGCATAGGCTACTATGGCCCCTTCCCCCTCTGAAGCATAGGCTACTGTATCCCCTTCCCCCTCCGAAGCATAGGCTACTGTGGCCCCTCCCCCTCTGAAGCATAGGCTACTGTATCCCCTTCCCCCTCCGAAGCATAGGCTACTGTGGCCCCTCCCCCTCTGAAGCATAGGCTACTATGGCCCCTTCCCCCTCTGAAGCATAGGCTACTGTATCCCCTCCCCCCTCTGAAGCATAGGCTACTGTGGCCCCTCCCCCCTCTGAAGCATAGGCTACTGTGGCCCCTTCCCCCTCCGAAGCATAGGCTACTATGGCCCCTTCCCCCTCTGAAGCATAGGCTACTGTATCCCCTCCCCCCTCTGAAGCATAGGCTACTGTGGCCCCTTCCCCCTCCGAAGCATAGGCTACTATGGCCCCTCCCCCTCCGAAGCATAGGCTACTGTATCCCCTCCCCCCTCTGAAGCATAGGCTACTGTATCCCCTTCCCCCTCTGAAGCATAGGCTACTGTATCCCCTCCCCCCTCTGAAGCATAGGCTACTGTGGCCCCTTCCCCCTCTGAAGCATAGGCTACTGTATCCCCTTCCCCCTCTGAAGCATAGGCTACTGTATCCCCTTCCCCCTCTGAAGCATAGGCTACTATGGCCCCTTCCCCCTCTGAAGCATAGGCTACTGTATCCCCTTCCCCCTCTGAAGCATAGTCTACTGTATCCCCTCCCCCCTCTGAAGCATAGGCTACTATGGCCCCTTCCCCCTCTGAAGCATAGGCTACTGTATCCCCTTCCCCCTCTGAAGCATAGTCTACTGTATCCCCTTCCCCCTCTGAAGCATAGGCTACTATGGCCCCTTCCCCCTCTGAAGCATAGGCTACTGTATCCCCTTCCCCCTCCGAAGCATAGGCTACTATGGCCCCTTCCCCCTCTGAAGCATAGGCTACTGTATCCCCTTCCCCCTCCGAAGCATAGGCTACTGTGGCCCCTCCCCCTCTGAAGCATAGGCTACTGTATCCCCTTCCCCCTCCGAAGCATAGGCTACTGTGGCCCCTCCCCCTCTGAAGCATAGGCTACTATGGCCCCTTCCCCCTCTGAAGCATAGGCTACTGTATCCCCTCCCCCCTCTGAAGCATAGGCTACTGTGGCCCCTCCCCCCTCTGAAGCATAGGCTACTGTGGCCCCTTCCCCCTCCGAAGCATAGGCTACTATGGCCCCTTCCCCCTCTGAAGCATAGGCTACTGTATCCCCTCCCCCCTCTGAAGCATAGGCTACTGTGGCCCCTTCCCCCTCCGAAGCATAGGCTACTATGGCCCCTCCCCCTCCGAAGCATAGGCTACTGTATCCCCTCCCCCCTCTGAAGCATAGGCTACTATGGCCCCTCCCCCTCTGAAGCATAGGCTACTGTGGCCCCTCCCCCCTCTGAAGCATAGGCTACTGTGGCCCCTCCCCCCTCTGAAGCATAGGCTACTGTATCCCCTTCCCCCTCTGAAGCATAGGCTACTGTATCCCCTCCCCCCTCTGAAGCATAGGCTACTGTATCCCCTTCCCCCTCTGAAGCATAGGCTACTGTATCCCCTCCCCCCTCTGAAGCATAGGCTACTGAATCCCCTCCCCCCTCTGAAGCATAGGCTACTGTATCCCCTTCCCCCTCCGAAGCATAGGCTACTGTGGCCCCTCCCCCTCTGAAGCATAGGCTACTGTATCCCCTTCCCCCTCCGAAGCATAGGCTACTGTGGCCCCTCCCCCTCTGAAGCATAGGCTACTATGGCCCCTTCCCCCTCTGAAGCATAGGCTACTGTATCCCCTCCCCCCTCTGAAGCATAGGCTACTGTGGCCCCTCCCCCTCTGAAGCATAGGCTACTGTGGCCCCTTCCCCCTCTGAAGCATAGGCTACTGTATCCCCTTCCCCCTCTGAAGCATAGGCTACTGTATCCCCTTCCCCCTCTGAAGCATAGGCTACTATGGCCCCTTCCCCCTCTGAAGCATAGGCTACTGTATCCCCTTCCCCCTCTGAAGCATAGTCTACTGTATCCCCTCCCCCCTCTGAAGCATAGGCTACTATGGCCCCTTCCCCCTCTGAAGCATAGGCTACTGTATCCCCTTCCCCCTCTGAAGCATAGTCTACTGTATCCCCTTCCCCCTCTGAAGCATAGGCTACTATGGCCCCTTCCCCCTCTGAAGCATAGGCTACTGTATCCCCTTCCCCCTCCGAAGCATAGGCTACTATGGCCCCTTCCCCCTCTGAAGCATAGGCTACTGTATCCCCTTCCCCCTCCGAAGCATAGGCTACTGTGGCCCCTCCCCCTCTGAAGCATAGGCTACTGTATCCCCTTCCCCCTCCGAAGCATAGGCTACTGTGGCCCCTCCCCCTCTGAAGCATAGGCTACTATGGCCCCTTCCCCCTCTGAAGCATAGGCTACTGTATCCCCTCCCCCCTCTGAAGCATAGGCTACTGTGGCCCCTCCCCCCTCTGAAGCATAGGCTACTGTATCCCCTCCCCCCTCTGAAGCATAGGCTACTGTGGCCCCTTCCCCCTCCGAAGCATAGGCTACTATGGCCCCTCCCCCTCCGAAGCATAGGCTACTGTATCCCCTCCCCCCTCTGAAGCATAGGCTACTATGGCCCCTCCCCCTCTGAAGCATAGGCTACTGTGGCCCCTCCCCCCTCTGAAGCATAGGCTACTGTGGCCCCTCCCCCCTCTGAAGCATAGGCTACTGTATCCCCTCCCCCCTCTAAAGCATAGCCTACTGTATCCCCTCCCCCCTCTGAAGCATAGGCTACTGTATCCCCTCCCCCCTCTGAAGCATAGTCTACTGTATCCCCTCCCCCCTCTGAAGCATAGCCTACTGTATCCCCTCCCCCCTCTGAAGCATAGGCTACTGTATCCCCTCCCCCTCTGAAGCATAGTCTACTGTATCCCCTTCCCCATCTGAAGCATAGGCTACTATGGCCCCTTCCCCCTCTGAAGCATAGGCTACTGTAGCCCCCTCCCCCTCTGAAGCATAGGCTACTATGGCCCCTTCCCCCTCTGAAGCATAGGCTACTGTATCCCCTTCCCCCTCTGAAGCATAGTCTACTGTATCCCCTTCCCCCTCTGAAGCATAGGCTACTATGGCCCCTTCCCCCTCTGAAGCATAGGCTACTGTATCCCCTTCCCCCTCCGAAGCATAGGCTACTATGGCCCCTTCCCCCTCTGAAGCATAGGCTACTGTATCCCCTTCCCCCTCCGAAGCATAGGCTACTATGGCCCCTTCCCCCTCTGAAGCATAGGCTACTGTATCCCCTTCCCCCTCCGAAGCATAGGCTACTATGGCCCCTTCCCCCTCTGAAGCATAGGCTACTGTATCCCCTTCCCCCTCCGAAGCATAGGCTACTGTGGCCCCTCCCCCTCTGAAGCATAGGCTACTGTATCCCCTTCCCCCTCCGAAGCATAGGCTACTGTGGCCCCTCCCCCTCTGAAGCATAGGCTACTATGGCCCCTTCCCCCTCTGAAGCATAGGCTACTGTATCCCCTCCCCCCTCTGAAGCATAGGCTACTGTGGCCCCTCCCCCCTCTGAAGCATAGGCTACTGTATCCCCTCCCCCCTCTGAAGCATAGGCTACTGTGGCCCCTTCCCCCTCCGAAGCATAGGCTACTATGGCCCCTCCCCCTCCGAAGCATAGGCTACTGTATCCCCTCCCCCCTCTGAAGCATAGGCTACTATGGCCCCTCCCCCTCTGAAGCATAGGCTACTGTGGCCCCTCCCCCCTCTGAAGCATAGGCTACTGTGGCCCCTCCCCCCTCTGAAGCATAGGCTACTGTATCCCCTCCCCCCTCTAAAGCATAGCCTACTGTATCCCCTCCCCCCTCTGAAGCATAGGCTACTGTATCCCCTCCCCCCTCTGAAGCATAGTCTACTGTATCCCCTCCCCCCTCTGAAGCATAGCCTACTGTATCCCCTCCCCCCTCTGAAGCATAGGCTACTGTATCCCCTCCCCCTCTGAAGCATAGTCTACTGTATCCCCTTCCCCATCTGAAGCATAGGCTACTATGGCCCCTTCCCCCTCTGAAGCATAGGCTACTGTAGCCCCCTCCCCCTCTGAAGCATAGGCTACTATGGCCCCTTCCCCCTCTGAAGCATAGGCTACTGTATCCCCTTCCCCCTCTGAAGCATAGTCTACTGTATCCCCTTCCCCCTCTGAAGCATAGGCTACTATGGCCCCTTCCCCCTCTGAAGCATAGGCTACTGTATCCCCTTCCCCCTCCGAAGCATAGGCTACTATGGCCCCTTCCCCCTCTGAAGCATAGGCTACTGTATCCCCTTCCCCCTCCGAAGCATAGGCTACTATGGCCCCTTCCCCCTCTGAAGCATAGGCTACTGTATCCCCTTCCCCCTCCGAAGCATAGGCTACTATGGCCCCTTCCCCCTCTGAAGCATAGGCTACTGTATCCCCTCCCCCCTCTGAAGCATAGGCTACTGTGGCCCCTCCCCCTCTGAAGCATAGGCTACTGTATCCCCTCCCCCCTCTGAAGCATAGGCTACTGTGGCCCCTCCCCCCTCTGAAGCATAGGCTACTGTGGCCCCTTCCCCCTCCGAAGCATAGGCTACTATGGCCCCTTCCCCCTCTGAAGCATAGGCTACTGTATCCCCTCCCCCCTCTGAAGCATAGGCTACTGTGGCCCCTTCCCCCTCCGAAGCATAGGCTACTATGGCCCCTCCCCCTCCGAAGCATAGGCTACTGTATCCCCTCCCCCCTCTGAAGCATAGGCTACTATGGCCCCTCCCCCTCTGAAGCATAGGCTACTGTGGCCCCTCCCCCCTCTGAAGCATAGGCTACTGTGGCCCCTCCCCCCTCTGAAGCATAGGCTACTGTATCCCCTCCCCCCTCTGAAGCATAGCCTACTGTATCCCCTCCCCCCTCTGAAGCATAGGCTACTGTATCCCCTCCCCCCTCTGAAGCATAGTCTACTGTATCCCCTCCCCCCTCTGAAGCATAGCCTACTGTATCCCCTCCCCCCTCTGAAGCATAGGCTACTGTATCCCCTCCCCCATCTGAAGCATAGGCTACTGTATCCCCTCCCCCCTCTGAAGCATAGGCTACTGTATCCCCTCCCCCCTCTGAAGCATAGGCTACTGTGGCCCCTTCCCCCTCCGAAGCATAGGCTACTATGGCCCCTCCCCCTCCGAAGCATAGGCTACTGTATCCCCTCCCCCCTCTGAAGCATAGGCTACTATGGCCCCTCCCCCTCTGAAGCATAGGCTACTGTGGCCCCTCCCCCCTCTGAAGCATAGGCTACTGTGGCCCCTCCCCCCTCTGAAGCATAGGCTACTGTATCCCCTCCCCCCTCTGAAGCATAGCCTACTGTATCCCCTCCCCCCTCTGAAGCATAGGCTACTGTATCCCCTCCCCCCTCTGAAGCATAGTCTACTGTATCCCCTCCCCCCTCTGAAGCATAGCCTACTGTATCCCCTCCCCCCTCTGAAGCATAGGCTACTGTATCCCCTCCCCCATCTGAAGCATAGGCTACTGTATCCCCTCCCCCCTCTGAAGCATAGGCTACTGTATCCCCTCCCCCCTCTGAAGCATAGGCTACTGTATCCCCTCCCCCCTCTGAAGCATAGGCTACTGTATCCCCTCCCCCCTCTGAAGCATAGGCTACTGAATCCCCTCCCCCCTCTGAAGCATAGGCTACTGAATCCCCTCCCCCCTCTGAAGCATAGGCTACTGTATCCCCTCTCCCATCTGAAGCATAGGCTACTGTATTCCCTCCCTCTGAAGCATAGGCTACTGTATACCCTCCCCCCTCTGAAGCATAGGCTACTGTATCCCCTCCCCCCTCTGAAGCATAGGCTACTGAATCCCCTCCCCCCTCTGAAGCATATGCTACTGAATCCCCTCCCCCCTCTGAAGCATATGCTACTGTATCCCCTCCCCCCTCTGAAGCATAGGCTACTGTATCCCCCCCCCCCCCGCTGAAGCATAGGCTACTGTATCCCCTCCCCCCTCTGAAGCATAGGCTACTGTATCCCCTCCCCCCTCTGAAGCATAGGCTACTGTATCCCCTCCCCCCTCTGAAGCATAGCCTACTGTAGCCCCTCCCCCCTCTGAAGCATAGGCTACTGTAGCCCCTCCCCCCTCTGAAGCATAGGCTACTGTAGCCTCTCCCCCCTCTGAAGCATAGGCTACTGTATCCCCTCCCCCCTCTGAAGCATAGGCTACTGTAGCCCCTCCCCCCTCTGAAGCATAGGCTACTGTACTGACATTGCAATCGTGACTCAGAAGATAGGGAGAGAGATTTTTTATTAACTAGAGAAGAATGAATGAACTTTTTCAATGCTAGTTACGGATATTATAGGCCAGTGCTCTCAACCCTCTTCCTGGAGAGCTACCGTCCTGTAGGTTTTCACTCTAACCCTAATCTATCACCCATGATTCTAATAATTAGCTAGTTGATGAATTTAACCAGGTTAGTTACAACTGGGGTTGGATTGAAAACCTACAGGGTAGCTCTCCAGGAACTGGGTTGGAGAGCCCTGCTATAGGCCTAGTTATCACGGTTCATGTTGGATTTATTAACTTCAAGAAGGCGAGATGTTTTATTAATTCTGGTGCCACTCTGCACACACAATCTTGTTAGCTAGCTAGCTCAAAGGACATTCAAAGTTCCTCCATAGAAGCGACAAGTATAAATCTGTGACTCTAATTCAGATAATCCATGTCTGACGATGCCAAGTAGAGTTTGACACAGGAACAGGACTCTGGAGGGTCTGTGGGGATTCTGTCAGGAATTCAAGTGAAGTTCTGTGAAGTTCGGGACAGGATCAACAGTCATCAGGAACGGGCAGTACAGGAAGAGTTATAAACTGAGTTTTTTGCGCGTAAATATGTCATGTGTGGAGCATTTTGTAAAAACACCAACTGTGTAGGCTTGGCCTAATATAGTTTACTTAATAAAAATAAATACGAAATAAATTGTAAATTTCCCCCTTCTGTCGGCTCACTCTCGCACCTTCCTCCAGTAATACATGGCTTGTAAGAAATGCTGCTGTTTAAACAACTAAGTTATCAACTGGAGGGTGGGACACGCGGCCTGAAGCAGTATACCTGCTCTACTCACTTTACCGTCAAGACCAATTCTTTGTGTATTTAACTAAACCCGTGCCTTCTGCGGTGAAGAGGGAAATAACAATAGATTGACTTATGCAGTACTGCCGCTCAGGTTTTTTAATGTTCATGTTGTAAATGTTAATGGGTTGTAAATGTTCATATGTGGGCAGTGCTCAGCTGGAGGCTACAGATTTATGCCGGTGCTGTTATGTGCAGACCATCCTGCTGGGGTCTCTGTCCTCATCATCCAGCCTTAATCGATATACATTTAGGTCATTAAGAATGTGCTCTGATCCAGAGAGACTTAGGCCTACAGTCAGTGCATTTAACTGAAATAGGTAAGACAACCACATCACAGTCGCATATTGCATTACTGAAATAATTTTCAATACTTCCTAATTCTGCGTCCACAAATGAGCACGGGGCGGGAGTGATTTTTATCGGGACGGGACAGGAAAGTTCTGGGGTTATAAAACTGTTGCGGGATCAGGACAGTACAGGGGAAAAAATGACGGGACAAGCATTGCCCACATATTAATACATTTTCACTCCCATATCAATCTCTAATTCCCAGTGCTTCAAGCCTCCTCCTCAAACCGCTCTCGCTCTCTCCCCACCTGCTAAATTCCAGACGCTTCTTGCGCCAAAGACTACACTTGTCTGTCCATCACGCGTGTTAACAACCAGATTGCCTGCTCTATGCGTGCTGATTGGTGAAGTCATTTAATGAGCTAAATGTAAACTGTTGGATTTCACAGGTTACAAAAGGAACAATATAAACCGTAACTTTTTGGGGGTTCCAACTTTATTTTGCTGGTCGGAACAGTGGAACGGAACCCCCAAAATTGTGATTCTGTTCAGAATGAAACAATTGGAAAATAATTTAGGTTCCAACCCCTGATTTTTTAATTCATACTGTATTACAATCATAAATGCTCTAACATGTATCTGTTTGTTCTGTCTCCTCCTATGAAAGGGGAAATAATTTCCATCATTTTGTCAAATTGTCCCTGACGAAAAATCCCAAGAAGAGGCCAACAGCAGAGAAACTGTTACAGGTACCCCCAGTCTAAATGGAAACACTAGATTTCAGTGTCTGTCAAGAAAACATGTTAACCAGCCAATCATTGATTACCAGTTTAGAGAAGTGGAAATGCATTGGCCACCCTGTAGGCCGTGACCTCACATCCTCTTCCTGTGTCCACAGCACCCATTTGTGTCACAGCCTCTCAGTCGAACCCTGGCCATCGAGCTGCTGGACAAAGCCAACAACCCAGACCACACCACATACAATGACTTTGATGATGACGACCCTGAACCAGAGGTACAGTCACCACCCCAACCTTTACAGCTCCAGTTTTATCCAATCAAATGGCAGAATGAAGACTGACACCTGTCCTCATTGGTCGTACCATCGTTCTGATCTCTTTACTGTCCGAGTTCTACATATTTTCTCTCTCCTCCATTATCCCTCTCTCTGCTCCTTCCTCAGTTTAAGTATAGGGGCCACTTCCTTCCCATCACCCCTGGTGCTCGACGAGCTCCTCGCTTTGCCATTCGCAAGAAGGTACCAGTGTGGCCTGCAATAGAACTGCACCAGTACCTTGGTGATCAGTACCTGTAGTAACAGAGCACTAACTAACACCAATCTGTGTGTGCTCAGGTAGACTGGACCTTGTCAATGAACCCTGCTCATGGAGTTGATGTTACTTACTTTGTTCAATCTATCTGCATGTGGGATTTTGAAGATTGTGTTTTAGGCGTGAATCGGCTTTTTTTATTTGACCAGGTAAGTTGACTGAGAGCACATTCTCATTTACAGCAACGACCTGGGGAATAGTTACAGGGGAGAGGAATGAGCCAATTGTAAACTGGTGACAGTATGAGGGCTAGATTGGGGAATTTATCCAGGACACCAGGGTTAACACCCCTACTCTTACAATAAGTGCCATGGGATCTTTAGTGACCACAGAGAGTCAGGACACCTGTTTAACGTCCCATCCAAAATATAGCACCCTACACAGGGAAATGTCCCCAATCACTGCACTGGGGAAAGAGTGCCTCCTTCTGGCCCTCCAACACCACTTCCAGCAGTGTCTGGTCTCCCATCCAGGGACCAACTCTGCTTAGCTTCAGAAGCAAGCCAACAGTGGGATGCAGAGTGGTGCTGGCACAGGGTGGTATGCTGCTGGCGCAGGGTGGTATGCTGCTGGCGCAGGGTGGTATGCTGCTGGCGCAGGGTGGTATGCTGCTGGCGCAAGGTGGTATGCTGCTGGCGCAAGGTGGTATGCTGCTGGCGCAAGGTGGTATGCTGCTGCCGCAGGGTGGTATGCTGCTGCCGCAGGGTGGTATGCTGCTGGCGCAGGGTGGTATGCTGCTGGCGCAAGGTGGTATGCTGCTGGCGCAGGGTGGCATGCTGCTGGCGCAAGGTGGCATGCTGCTGGCGCAGGGTGGCATGCTGCTGGCGCAGGGTGGTATGCTGCTGGCGCAAGGTGGTATGCTGCTGGCGCAGGGTGGTATGCTGCTGGCGCAAGGTGGTATGCTGCTGGCGCAGGGTGGTAGGCTGCTGGCGCAAGGTGGTATGCTGCTGGCGCAAGGTGGTATGCTGCTGGCGCAAGGTGGTATGCTGCTGGCGCAAGGTGGTATGCTGCTGGCGCAAGGTGGTATGCTGCTGGCGCAAGGTGGTATGCTGCTGGCGCAGGGTGGTATGCTGCTGGCGCAAGGTGGTATGCTGCTGGCTACATGCAGTTAAACTGAGAATAAGTTACTCCCAGCTCAAACATGCCTTCTATTGTTTTTGTACATTGGTTTGTTAAAGCTAATCCTAACAGGCTTGTGATTTGTCTGGCTATGTGCTAGGCCATGGGTGTGTGTAGTGCATGAACATGCATATAGTAACTAGAACTTGTTAGGTATGCTGAGGTGAGGTCGAGCTGCGGGGTTCTAGCTATATGTAGTGTGTATATATCAGTATGTGTTTCATCTCACAAGAAGACTGGTAAAGGAAACTTCCACGAAAGTCAATGGATGACGTGTGAATTTGAGCTCCTTGATCTGCATCTGTTGTCTCCTGCTGCCTTGCGTTGCCATGGTTTAATTGCCTGTTTGCAGTGTGGTCTGTCTTTGCTCTGTTCTGTTGCTGCCGTGGATGCGGAGAAGTTGTTGTGACTGACTGGGCCATTGTTCTAATTTTCCCTGACTTATAGGTCAGAGATCAGAACAGTTTCAGTCCCTTCAAATATACACATCTTAGTGACAGTAAATTCTCTGGGATGCTCAGCACTCCTTTTCCCTCACAGAGGTTGAATGATGTTTTTGTTAGATGATGAAGTTTGCACAGGATTTAATAGTACTACTGTACAGGATTTAATAGTACTACTGTACAGGATTTAATAGTACTACTGTACAGGAGTTAATAGTACTACTGTACAGGATTTAATAGTACTACTGTACAGGATTTAATAGTACTACTGTACAGGAGTTAATAGTACTACTGTACAGGATTTAATAGTACTACTGTACAGGATTTAATAGTACTACTGTACAGAATTTAATAGTACTACTGTACAGTTATTGGACTGAGAAATGACACTAATTTAAGCGTTATTGTAATTTTAAGCATTATAAGTTGGGTTAAGGTTATGTGTGCGTGATTATGATGATGTGTGTATATGTACAGTTGAAGTCGGAAGTTTACATACACCTTAGCCAAATACATTTAAACTCAGTTTTTCACAATTCCTGACATTTAATCAGAGTAAAATTCCCTGTCTTAGGTAAGTTAGGATCACCACTTTATTTTAAGAATGTGAAATGTAATAGTAGAGAGAAGGATTTATTTCAGATTTTAAATTCTTTCATCACATTCCCAGTGGGTCAGAAGTTTACATACACTCAATTAGTATTTGGTAGCATTGCCTTTAAATTGTTTAACTTGGGTCAAACGTTTCAGGTAGCCTTCCACAATAAGTTGGGTGAATTTTGGCCCATTCCTCCTGACAGAGCTGGTGTAACTGAGTCAGGTTTGTAGGCCTCCTTGCTCGCACACACTTTTTCAGTTCTGCCCACATATTTTCTATTGGATTGAGGTCAGGGCTTTGTGAGCCACTCCAATACCTTGATTTTGTTGTCCTTAAGCCATTTTGCCACAACTTTGGAAGTATGCTTGGGGTCATTGTCCATTTAGAAGACCCATTTGCAACCAAGTTTTAACTTTCTGACTGATGTCTTGAGATGGTGCTTCAATATATCCACATACTTTTCCATCCTCATGATGCCATCTATTTTGTGAAGTGCACCTTGCAGCAAAGCACACCCACAACATGATGCTGCCACCCCCGTGCTTCACGGTTGGGATGGTGTTCTTCGGCTCGCAAGCCTCCTCTTTTTTCCTCCAAACATAACGATGGTCATTATGGCCAAACAGTTCTATGTTTGTTTCATCAGACCAGAGGACATTTCTCCTAAATGTATGATCTTTGTCCCCATGTGCAGTTGCAAACCGTAGCCTGGCTTTTTTATGGTGGTTTTGGAGCAGTGGCTTCTTCCTTGCTGAGCGGCCTTTCAGGTTATGTCGATATAGGACTCGTTTTACTGTGGATATAGATACTTTTGTACTTGTTTCCTCCAGCATCTTCACAAGGTCCTTTGCTGTTGTTCTGGGATTGATTTACACTTTTCGCACCAAAGTACGTTCCTCTCTAGGAGACAGAACGTCTCCTTCCTCGCCTTCCTGAAAAGGTATGAAGGTTGCGTGGTCCCATGGTGTTTATACTTGCGTACTATTGTTTGTACAGATGAACATGGTAACTTCAGGTGTTTGGAAATTGCTCCCAAGGATGAACCAGACCTGCGGTCTACAATTTTTTCCCTGAGGTCTTGGCTGATTTCTTTTGATTTTCCCATGATGGCAAGCAAAGAGACACTGAGTTTGAAGGTAGGCCTTGAAATACATCCACAGGTACACCTCCAATTGACTCAAATTATGTCAATTAGCCTATCAGAAGCTTCTAAAGCCATGACATCATTTTCTGGAATTTTCCAAACTGTTTAAAGGCACAGTCAACTTAGTGTATGTAAACTTCTGACCTACTGGAATTGTGATACAGTGAATTATAAGTGAAATAATCTGTCTGTAAACAATTGTTGGAAAAAGGACTTGTCATGCACAAAGTAGATGTCCTAACCGACTTGTCAAAACTGCGGTTTGTTGACAAGAAATTTGTGGAGTAGTTGGAAAAACACGTTTTAATGACTCCAACCTAAGTGTATGTGTCTTGGATATTTAAGTCTTCTATTCTGTTTTCTTCCTGACAGTCTCCAGTGTCTGTTCCCCATCGGATTCGCTCCACCAGCAGGAGCACCAGGGAAGGGAAGACGCTGTCTGAGATCACCTGTAAGTGTCTGTGTGACTGGACCAGTTTCCCGGACCCAGATTGAGGCGACTCCTGGACTACAAAGCATGCTTAGTGGAGAATCACCATTGAATGTGCAATTTAGTCTAGGGCAAGGCTGACTCTGTGTGGCTGTGGTGGATTCAGTTTTATCACAGTCTGTGGTTATTGGCAGTGTGCTTAATCTGTGGTGTGGAGTGACTGACACATTCATTTCTTTGTGAGTTCATGGTAATCACAGTTTAGTGAACCTCTGTCTGTCAGGATTAACGTTGGCATGAGTATAATCTACTCTTTTCAGCTTCCACAGATGAACGGCTCCTCAAACCATGCAGTGAAGGAGCGCGCACACACACACACACACACACACTCCTCTGTTAAAGTACCTCAACACTCACTCATCTATCTCTACCTGCAGCTGTACAGTTACACCCGTCTCTCTCTCTCTCTCTCTCTCTATTGCTCTCTCTCTCTCTTGCTCTCTCTTGCTCTCTCTCTCTCTCTCTCTCTCTCTCTCTCTCTCTCTCTCTCTATTTCTCTCTCTCTCTCTTGCTCTCTCTCTCTCTCTCTCTCTCTCTCTCTCTCTCTCTCTCTCTCTCTCTCTCTATTGCTCTCTCTCTCTCTTGCTCTCTCTCTCTCTCTCTATTGCTCGCGCTCTCTCTCTATTGCTCGCTCTCTCTCTCTCTATTGCTCGCTCTCTCTCCCTAGTTGGCCAGGTGAAGTTTGACCCCCCGTTGAGGAAGGAGACAGAGCCCCATCATGAGCTGGTGAGTAGCCTGGTCCTGCAGTGTCCCCCTGATACCACTGTGTCGGTGCCATAACAGGAAGAAACAAACATAGATAGGCCCCATTAGCTGAGACTCTGAGGCTAAAGTTTAAATCCCAATTAATGCATTTCTGATCTCAAGTCTTCCATATTATCAATGTCCCAGTGTAGCATATTCCCTGTCCTTTTTTCTCCTAAATGTGTGTGAATGCGCCCCTGGCTGAGGTTTCAGTGCAGGGTTCGTACGACATGCATGGCCACCCCTCTTCTCATCCCTCACTCCCTAACCTCTCTTATCCATCCTCTCCCCTGCTTTAATCCCTTTCTCTGATTGGATGGCATTAACTTTGAATTAACGGGTCTTTCTCACTCTGCCTGTTGAACAGCCCGACTCTGACCCTTTTTTGGACTGTGCAGAAGAGCTGTACTACACGGCGAGATCTAATCTGGTATTTTCCCACATCTCTCCATTTCTTATTCTGGGTCGTCTCTCTTCTTCTTAACGCTTAAATGTCCTCTTTCAGTTTGCCTTGTCTCTTTCGTGGTTCTTTTGAGTGTCTAAGTTTGATGGATGTCAGTAACTGTTTGTTAATTTGTGTCTTTGAAGCCGTCTTCACCTCATTGGCTGTTTCTGTTGTTATTCTGGTCTTATGTTGGTTGTTATTTGAACTTATGGTCTTCAACCACACAACCTGTTAGACCTCACCAGCACATCTAAGGCTCTAGAGAGAGAGGAATGGAGGGATGGTTCGAAACTGTATAGAGGGAGAGGAATGGAGGGATGGGCGAAAACTGTATAGAGGGAGAGGAATGGAGGGGAACTGTATAGAGGGAGAGGAATGGAGAGATGGGGGAAAACTGTATAGAGGGATGGGGGAAAACTGTATAGAGGGAGAGGAATGGAGGGATGGGGGGGAAAACTGTATAGAGGGAGAGGAATGGAGGGATGGGGGAAAACTGTATAGAGGGGGGATGGGGGAAAACTGTATAGAGGGAGAGGAATGGAGGGATGGGGGAAAACTGTATAGAGGGAGAGGAATGGAGGGATGGGGAGGAAAACTGTATAGAGGGGGGGATGGGGGAAAACTGTATAGAGGGAGAGGAATGGAGGGATGGGGAAAAACTGTATAGAGGGATGGGGGAAAACTGTATAGAGGGAGAGGAATGGAGGGATGGGGGGAAAACTGTATAGAGGGGGGGATGGGGGAAAACTGTATAGAGGGAGAGGAATGGAGGGATGGGGGAAAACTGTATAGAGGGGGGGATGGGGGAAAACTGTATAGAGGGAGAGGAATGGAGGGATGGGGGAAAACTGTATAGAGGGAGAGGAATGGAGAGATGGGGGAAAACTGTATAGAGGGGGGGATGGGGGAAAACTGTATAGAGGGAGAGGAATGGAGGGATGGGGGAAAACTGTATAGAGGGAGAGGAATGGAGAGAAGGGGGAAAACTGTATAGAGGGGGGGATGGGGGAAAACTGTATAGAGGGGGGGATGGGGGAAAACTGTATAGAGGGAGAGGAATGGAGGGATGGGGGAAAACTGTATAGAGGGAGAGGAATGGAGAGATGGGGGAAAACTGTATAGAGGGATGGGGGAAAACTGTATAGAGGGAGAGGAATGGAGGGATGGGGGGGGAAACTGTATAGAGGGGGGGATGGGGGAAAACTGTATAGAGTGAGAGGAATGGAGGGATGGGGGAAAACTGTATAGAGGGAGAGGAATGGAGAGATGGGGGAAAACTGTATAGAGGGGGGGATGGGGGAAAACTGTATAGAGGGAGAGGAATGGAGAGATGGGGGGAAACTGTATAGAGGGGGGGATGGGGGAAAACTGTATAGAGTGAGAGGAATGGAGGGATGGGGGAAAACTGTATAGAGGGAGAGGAATGGAGAGATGGGGGAAAACTGTATAGAGGGGGGGATGGGGGAAAACTGTATAGAGGGAGAGGAATGGAGGGATGGGGGAAAACTGTATAGAGGGGGGATGGGGGAAAACTGTATAGAGGGAGAGGAATGGAGAGATGGGGGAAAACTGTATAGAGGGAGGGATGGGGGGGAAAACTGTATAGAGGGGGGGATGGGGGAAAACTGTATAGAGGGAGAGGAATGGAGGGATGGGGGAAAACTGTATAGAGGGAGAGGAATGGAGAGATGGGGGAAAACTGTATAGAGGGATGGGGGAAAACTGTATAGAGGGAGAGGAATGGAGGGATGGGGGGGGAAACTGTATAGAGGGGGGATGGGGGAAAACTGTATAGAGGGAGAGGAATGGAGGGATGGGGAAAAACTGTATAGAGGGAGAGGAATGGAGGGATGGGCGAAAACTGTATAGAGGGAGAGGAATGGAGGGATGGGGGAAAACTGTATAGAAGGATGGGGGAAAACTGTAAAGAGGGAGAGGAATGGAGGGATGGGGAAAAACTGTATAGAGGGATGGGGGAAAACTGTATAGAGGGAGAGTAATGGAGGGATGGGGGGGAAACTGTATAGAGGGAGAGGAATGGAGGGATGGGGGAAAACTGTATAGAGGGAGAGTAATTGAGGGATGGGGGGAAAACTGTATAGAGGGAGAGGAATGGAGAGATGGGGGAAAACTGTATAGAGGGATGGGGGAAAACTGTATAGAGGGAGAGGAATGGAGGGATGGGGAGGAAAACTGTATAGAGGGAGAGGAATGGAGGGATGGGGGAAAACTGTATAGAGAGGGAGGGATGGGGAAAAACTGTATAGAGGGAGGGATGGGGGAAAACTGTATAGAGGGAGAGGAATGGAGGGATGGGGGAAAACTGTATAGAGGGGGGATGGGGAAAAACTGTATAGAGGGAGGGATGGAGGGATGGGGGAAAACTGTATAGAGGGAGGGATGGAGGGATGGGGGAAAACTGTATAGAGAGGGAGGGATGGGGAAAAACTGTATAGAGGGAGGGATGGAGGGATGGGGGAAACTGTATAGAGGGAGAGGAATGGAGGGATGGGGGAAAACTGTATAGAGGGAGAGGAATGGAGAGATGGGGGAAAACTGTATAGAGGGATGGGGGAAAACTGTATAGAGGGAGAGGAATGGAGGGATGGGGGGGAAAACTGTATAGAGGGATGGGGGAAAACTGTATAGAGGGAGAGGGATGGGGAAAAACTGTATAGAGGGATGGGGGAAAACTGTATAGAGGGAGAGTAATGGAGGGATGGGGGGGAAAACTGTATAGAGGGAGAGGAATGGAGGGATGGGGGAAACTGTATAGAGGGGGAGGAATGGAGAGATGGGGGAAAACTGTATAGAGGGGGAGGACTGGAGAGATGGGGGAAAACTGTATAGAGGGATGGGGGAAAACTGTATAGAGGGAGAGTAATGGAGGGATGGGGGAAAACTGTATAGAGGGATGGGGGAAAACTGTATAGAGGGAGAGTAATGGAGGGATGGGGGGGGAAACTGTATAGAGGGAGAGGAATGGAGAGATGGGGGAAAACTGTATAGAGGGATGGGGGAAAACTGTATAGAGGGAGAGGAATGGAGGGATGGGGGGGAAAACTGTATAGAGGGGGATGGAGGGATGGAGGAAAACTGTATAGAGAGGGAGGGATGGGGAAAAACTGTATAGAGGGAGAGGAATGGAGGGATGGGGGAAAACTGTATAGAGAGGGAGGGATGGGGGAAAACTGTATAGAGAGGGAGGGATGGGGGAAGACCTGTATAGAGAGGGAGGGATGGGGGAAGACCTGTATAGAGGGAGAGGAATGGAGAGATGGGGGAAGAACTGTATAGAGGGATGAATGGAGGGATGGGGGAAGAACTGTATAGAGGGAGGGATGGGGAAAACTGTATAGAGGGGGGGATGGGGGAAAACTGTATAGAGGGAGAGGAATGGAGGGATGGGGGAAAACTGTATAGAGAGGGAGGGATGGGGGAAACTGTATAGAGAGGGAGGGATGGGGGAAGACCTGTATAGAGAGGGAGGGATGGGGGAAGACCTGTATAGAGGGAGAGGAATGGAGAGATGGGGGAAGAACTGTATAGAGGGATGAATGGAGGGATGGGGGAAGAACTGTATAGAGGGAGGGATGGGGAAAACTGTATAGAGGGGGGGATGGGGGAAAACTGTATAGAGGGAGAGGAATGGAGGGATGGGGAAAAACTGTATAGAGGGAGGGATGGGGAAAAACTGTATAGAGAGGGAGGGATGGGGAGAAACTTTATAGAGGGAGGGATGGGGGAAAACTGTATAGAGGGAGAGGGATGGGGGAAAACTGTATAGAGAGGGGGGGATGGGGAGAAACTTAATAGAGGGAGGGATGGGGGAAAACTGTATAGAGGGAGAGGGATGGGGGAAAACTGTATAGAGAGGGAGGGATGGGGAGAAACTGTATAGAGAGGGAGGGATGGGGAGAAACTGTATAGAGGGAGGGATGGGGAGAAACTGTATAGAGGGAGGGATGGGGAGAAACTGTATAGAGAGGGAGGGATGGGGAGAAACTGTATAGAGAGGGAGGGATGGGGAGAAACTGTATAGAGGGAGGGATGGGGAGAAACTGTATAGAGGGAGGGATGGGGAAAAACTGTATAGAGGGATGGATGGGGAGAAACTGTATAGAGGGAGAGGGATGGGGAAAAACTGTATAGAGAGGGAGGGATGGGGAGAAACTGTATAGAGGGAGGGATGGGGAGAAACTGTATAGAGGGAGGGATGGGGAGAAACTGTATAGAGGGAGAGGGATGGGGAAAAACTGTATAGAGAGGGAGGGATGGGGAGAAACTGTATAGAGAGGGAGGGATGGGGAGAAACTGTATAGAGGGAGGGATGGGGAGAAACTGTATAGAGGGAGGGATGGGGAAAAACTGTATAGAGAGGGAGGGATGGGGAGAAACTGTATAGAGGGAGGGATGGAGGGATGGGGGAAAACTGTATAGAGGGAGGGATGGGGAGAAACTGTATAGAGAGGGAGGGATGGGGAGAAACTGTATAGAGGGAGGGATGGGGAGAAACTGTATAGAGGGATGGGGAAAAACTGTATAGAGAGGGAGGGATGGGGAGAAACTGTATAGAGGGAGGGATGGAGGGATGGGGGAAAACTGTATAGAGGGAGGGATGGGGAGAAACTGTAGAGGGAGGGATGGGGAGAAACTGTATAGAGAGGGAGGGATGGGGAAAAACTGTAGAGAGAGGGAGGGATGGGGAGAAACTGTAGAGAGAGGGAGGGATGGGGAGAAACTGTATAGAGAGGGAGGGATGGGGAGAAACTGTATAGAGAGGGAGGGATGGGGAAAAACTGTATAGAGAGGGAGGGATGGGGAAAAACTGTATAGAGAGGGAGGGATGGGGAAAAACTGTATAGAGAGGGAGGGATGGGGAGAAACTGTATAGAGAGGGAGGGATGGGGAAAAACTGTATAGAGAGGGAGGGATGGGGAAAAACTGTATAGAGAGGGAGGGATGGGGAGAAACTGTATAGAAGGAGAGGAATGGAGGGATGGGGAAAAACTGTATAGAGGGATGGATGGGGGAAAACTGTATAGAGAGAGGGATGGAGGGATGGGGGAAAACTGTATAGAGAGGGATGGAGGGATGGGGGAAAACTGTATAGAGAGAGGGATGGAGGGATGGAGGGATGGAGGAAAACTGTATAGAGGGATGGGGGATGGGGGAAAACTGTATAGAGAGAGGGATGGAGGGATGGGGGAAAACTGTATAAAGAGAGGGATGGGGGAAAACTGTATAGAGAGAGGGATGGAGGGATGGGGGAAAACTGTATAGAGGGATGGAGGGATGGGGGGAAACTGTATAGAGAGAGGGATGGAGGGATGGGGGAAAACTGTATAGAGAGAGGGATGGAGGGATGGGGGAAAACTGTATAGAGGGATGGGGGAAAACTGTATAGAGAGAGGGATGGAGGGATGGGGGAAAACTGTATAGAGGGATGGGGGGAAACTGTATAGAGAGAGGGATGGGGGAAAACTGTATAGAGAGAGGGATGGAGGGATGGGGGAAAACTGTATAGAGGGATGGAGGGATGGGGGGAAACTGTATAGAGAGAGGGATGGAGGGATGGAGGAAAACTTTTATAGAGAGAGAGGGAGTGGAATGGAGATAGAGGGATGATATACAGTCGTGGCCAAAAGTTTTGAGAATGACACAAATATTAATTTTCACAAAGTCTGCTGCCTCAGTTTGTATGATGGCAATTTGCATATACTCCAGAATGTTATGAAGAGTGATCAGATGAATTGCAATTAATTGCAAAGTCCCTCTTTGCCATGCAAATGAACTGAATCCCCCAAAAAACATTTCCACTGCATTTCAGCCCTGCCGCAAAAGGACCAGCTGACATCATGTCAGTGATTCTATCATTAACACAGGTGTGAGTGTTGATGAGGACAAGGCTGGAGATCACTCTGTCATGCTGATTGAGTTCGAATTACAAACTGGATGCTTCAAAAGGAGGGTGGTGCTTGGAATCCTTGTTCTTCCTCTGTCATCCACGGTTATCTGCAAGGAAACATGTGCCGTCATCATTGCTTTTCACAAAAAGGGCTTCACAGGAAAGGATATTGCTGCCAGTAAGATTGCAACTAAATCAACCATTTATCGGATCGTCAAGAACTTCAAGGAGAGCGGTTCAATTGTTGTGAAGAAGGCTTCAGGGCGCCCAAGAAAGTCCAGCAAGCGCCAGGACCATCTCCTAAAGTTGATTCAGCTGCGGGATCGGGGCACCACCAGTACAGAGCTTGCTCAGGAATGGTAGCAGGCAGGTGTGAGTGCATCTGCATGCACAGTGAGGCAAAGACTTTTGGAGGATGGCCTGGTGTCAAGAAGGGCAGCAAAGAAGCCACTTCTCTCCAGGAAAAACATCAGGGACAGACTGATATTCTGCAAAAGGTACAGGGATTGGACTGCTGAGGAATGGGGTCAAGTCATTTTCTTTGATATATCCCCTTTCTTTGATATATCCCCTTTGTTTGGGGCATCCGGAAAAAAGCTTGTCCGGAGAAGACGAGGTGAGCGCTACCATCAGTCCTGTGTCATGCCAACAGTAAAGCATGTGTGGGGTTGCTTCTCAGCCAAGGGAGTGGGCTCACTCACAATTTCGCCTAAGAACACAGCCATGAATAAAGAATGGTACCAACACATGCTCCGAGAACAACTTCTCTCAACCATCCAGGAACAGTTTGGTGACAAACAATGCCTTTTCCAGCATGATGGAGCACCTTGCCATAAGGCAAAAGTGATAAGTGGCTCGGGGAACAAAACATCAATATTTTGGGCCCTTGGCCAGGAAACTCCCCTGACCTTAATCCCATTGAGAACTTGTGGTCAATCCTCAAGAGGCGGGTGAACAAACAAAAACCCACAAATTCTGACAAACTCCAAGCATTGATTATGCAAGAATGGGCTGCCATCAGTCAGGATGTGGCCCAGAAGTTAATTGACAGCATGCCAGGGCGGATTGCAGAGGTCTTGAAAAAGAAGGGTCAACACTGCAAATATTGACTCTTTGCATCAACTTCATGTAATTGTCAATAAAGCCTTTGACACTTATGAAATGCTTGTAATTATACTTCAGTTTTCCATAGTAACATCTGACAAAAATATCTAAAGACACTGAAGCAGCAAAAATTTGTGGAAATTAATATTTGTGTCATTCTCAACTTTTGGCCACGACTGTACTATAGGGAGAGAGATGTCTCTGTACAGCAGAGAGATGGATGAACCTCCTCATAGGGAAGACCTGTGTGACTGACTTGGACCCCTGAGGCCATGGCCTATTAGAGCGGGAACAGATCAAGCCCTACTTTGCCATTACCAGTCCCCCCTGTCTCCTTCTGCCAAATATTACTGCTGACTCAGACCACGGACTCCACAGTCACAGTTAAACTTGTTAGACCTCATTTCTTTCGCTCATATGAATACTGGGGGATTTGTTGACGTGACTGAGGCAGCAGGATATGGCAGTTTGTTAGCATAAATAAGAATATGTTAGCTGAGCTCTCTTTGGCTTAATGCAGTATGGCTGTCAATTTGCGGTGTGTTGGTCCGTAGGAGTCACTTAGCTGTGAAGGGGGAATACCGCTATCTATATCCTGACTGGAAAAATTGACATGTCCTCTGATCTGAGGGACCCGCAATTAGGGTTGCAAAGGGTCGGAAACTTTCTGGTAAACTTCCAAATTTCTTCCGGATATTTTTCATGGGAAGTTGAGCCCTGGAACTTTGGGAATTTTGCTTAAATTCATCAAAAACATTATCTTATAACAGTGAACCTTTTTTGTGGGATACACATAAGGCAATTCTAGGTCTTGTGGCATATTTTGGTTAAACTATCCGCAATTCAATGGAATTGCAACCCTCTGCATGAACAGTGCGTTCTTCCATCACATGTGCAGCTGATTCTCAAGATCTTGCACATTAATGAGATGCTATTGAGCCCACACTACTACGCTGTCTGAGCCAAGGACTACATGCTTTCTGGTAAGTTTTGATTACAATACTGGGTGGGGTGAATATATTTTATGACATACATGATTTGTTGTTAACTAGTAAATAGTAGCCTACAGCAAAGTGTGTTTAAATCATTTCTAACTTATTAACAATTTACGCTAGTTTGTTTTTGCTACCATGTGTGTTTTTGCTTGCTTGAGCCTGCTAACTGAGGATTGTTAATTCACCTGTTTCCATATATGTTTAATAAAAAATGTTCTTAAAAGTATCTTACAAAGGAGTTGTTTAATCTAACTGCTTAACTATTTATCTGTACATGGAATTGTATTTGGTTTTTATTTACTAATTTATTTCTAATCTTTACAGGAAAATGCCACGGGCACAATCTGATGTGTGTAGACATTTCACTGCAGCTAATGTAGAAGGAAAAGCTGTGTACATTTGCAAATATTGTGCCAAATCATATGTGAAGAATGCAAAAAAGATGTAGAATCATCTGGCAAAGTGCATAAAGTTCCCTCAGCGCTCACAACAAGCAACCTCTGACAAAAGTCCCTCTACTTCTATTCGAGGTGAAAATGATGAATCCGACACCTTATCGATAGCAACAGCTCATAGTCCTCCTGGAATCCGAAGTTTTTTTGACTCAATGGAGGAACGTAGTCAGAGAAATGCTGATGAATGTCTTGCTCGAGCTGTTTATGCAACTGATTCACCTCTGATGCTCACAGGCAATGTGTATTGGGAGAGATTTCTGAATGTTCTTTGCCCAGCATGCACCCCTCCAACCAGACATGCTTTATCTACTCATTTGCTGGATGCAGAGTTCATGTGAAGGTCAAGCAAATCATAGAGAAATTAGATTGTATTGCAATCATCTCTGATGGGTGGTCGAATGTTCGTGGGCAAGGAATAATTAACTACATCTCCACCCCTCAACCAGTATTCTACAAGAGCACAGACACAAGGGACAACAGACACACCGGTCTTTACATTGCAGATGAGCTGAAGGCAGTCATCAATGACCTTGGACCACAGGAGGTATTTGCACTGGTGACAGACAATGCTGCGTACATGAAGGCTGCTTGGTCTAAAGTGGAGGAGTCCTACCCTCACATCACACCCATTGGCTGTGCTGCTCATACATTGAATCTGCTCATCAAGGACATCATGGCACTGAAAACAATGGATACACTCTACAAGAGAGCCAAGGAAATGGTTAGGTATGTGAAAGGTCATGAAGTTATAGCAGCAATCTATCTCACCAAGCAAAGTGAGAAGAATAAGAGCACCACATTGAAGCTGCCCAGCAACACCCGTTGGGGTGGTGTCATCATCATGTTTGACAATCTCCTGAAGGGGAAGGAGTCTCTCCAAGCAATGGCCATATCACAGTCTGCCGATATGGACAGCCTCATCAAGAGGATCCTCCTGGATGATGTATTTTGGGAGAGAGTGGTAAGCCTAAAACTCCTGAAACCTATAGCAGTAGCCATTGCATGGATTGAGAGAGACAATGCCATCCTTTCTGATGTTCAGACTCTGCTTGCTGTAATGTAAGAGAAGAAATCCGTACTGCCTTGCCCACTTCACTGTCACCTCCAAGCAGAGGAAACAAGCGTGAAACAAGCGTCAAAAAGCGTGAAGACTTCTGCCTGAAGCCCATACATGCCGCAGAGTACATGTTGGACCCCAAGTATGCTGGCAAGAGCATACTTGGCCACCTGGTGGAAGGGACTTTGTGGATCTGAGGCTCTTTCCCCTGTTGCCTCCATCATCCTCCAAATCCCACCAACATCAGCCGCCTCTGGTCTTTGTTTGGAAACACACACACACCAAAGCACACAACAGGCTGACAAATACAAGGGTTGAAATATTTGTGGCCATCCGGGCATATTTGAGACTTTTTGAGCCTGACAACAAGCCATCCTCAACAAGGTTGGAAAGTGACCGTGAAGATGAGGCCTCAGTCTGATGTTCAAGAGGTGAACATTGAGGAGGTCCAGGGAGAAGATATGGAAGCCTGAGAGGAAGCCAACCAAAGCTTTAGTTTCAAGACTATCATTTTACAGATGAATGTTGAAAATGTTTTTGGGAAATGCGATGAATCATTCAATATTCCCTTTCTTTTGTTGTTCAGTGAAATCATCCCATGTGAAGAGTCAACTCATTTAATTAAAGGTCATTTATAGTTTTTTTTTATTTCTATTGGAAGGATTGAATCATTTGCAATTATGTCTACTTATGATAAGGTAAAAAGTGTATGTTTCTGTCTCCATATGGTATGGTAAATATATCAATGAAAAAACATCTACATTTAAATGGTATTAATATTAATTTCCGTTAATTCCCATATATTCCCATTAATTCCCACGGACAGTTTCCACCTCTGAATATGTCCCAAAATGTGCAACCCTACCCGCAATGATACTGTTCATTCAAGTCAGTCACATTGATGCAGTACACACACACACACACACACACACACACACACACACACACACACACACACACACACACACACACACACAGATGAGTATGTTATGTGAATGATATGAATGGAAAATCTACTGTATAGAGGTATCTCAGCAGAATTAGCTGCAACGGTATGGGCGAAGGGTGGTGTGTATGTTCCATAGTGCAAAATGCTGTCATATCCCTTTTATCGCACATGCACATTAGAAACATCTATCATAATTAGAAACATCTTTCATAATTAGAAACATCTTTCATAATTAGAAACATCTATCATAATTAGAAACATCTTTCATAATTAGAAACATCTATCATAATTAGAAACATCTTTCATAATTAGAAACATCTTTCATAATTAGAAACTATCATCATTAGAAACATCTTTCATAATTAGAAACATCTATCATAATTAGAAACATCTATCATAATTAGAAACATCTTTCATAATTATAAACTATCATCATTAGAAACTCACAATTCAGTGGTTTTTCTCTTAGCAGCACTGCAGTGGTGACCTCTGACCTGTAGTGTCATCAGCCTTGCCAGCCCCTGAGGTTATTCTCACGGAGTCAAGGTCCTGTAATGTCCTGGATGGCATGTTCATTTGTGTCATCAGTGTGACCAGGGAGTCATTGAGGTTACACCACACTCAGCCTTGTCTCTCTCCACACAATCTCTAAGTATTTGTAGGTGTTGTGTGTATGCATGTGTCTCAGCTCTTAATATAGTTGATGCCGTACAGTAGGTAACCTCAGCCATGGTGCCTTTCCACATTGACTGTGTGTCGTCGTGTTTCAGAAACAGTCCTGTAATTGTGATATGCCTCCTAGGATCTTCAACGGGACTATGGACATGAATCTCCAAGCCTGGTGGGAGGGAACAAGTAAGTCACTCTTTCTGGGTTTCTACTCCTCTTCCTCCACCTTTCATCCTCCTCCTCTGTTCTTCCTGTCCCTTCCCTATGCTTGATCATCTCCTCCCTATCTCTCCTTCATCTCTTCTCCTTGCCTCTCCAGCTCTCCTCTCTTCTTCTTTCAACTGTCCTCGCCTCCCCCACTCTCTCTCCTCTCTTCTTCACCTTCTCTTGTCCTCACCTCCCCCGCTCTCCCTTCCCCGCTCCTGTCCTCCTGTTTTATCTGTATAGGGATTAGCCCGAGCAGATGGTGGTGTGGTACTGAGAGGTGACTTCCTGTAGAGAGAAAGGCATCTGATGCGTCTGATCATTTATTCATGACACCTTTCCTGGAACTCAGCTCAGAAGAAGTGCCCTGTAAGGTGTGTGTGTGTGTGTGTGTGTGTGTGTGTGTGTGTGTGTGTGTGTGTGTGTGTGTGTGTGTGTGTGTGTGTGTGTGTGTGTGTGTGTGTGTGTGTGTGTGTGTGTGTGTGTGTGTGTGTGTGTGTGTGTGTGTGTGATAACATAGACAGACTCGCTGCTGCTTAAACCTAGAATGATCTGCTCCATAGCAGGATGGGATGGATTGATAGATGGTGTGTTTTCAGTGTATAGGATAAATCAGACGAGGATTATTGAAAAAGCCACTCCTTCCAGATCTGAGGCACTGAATCTTATTCTGTTATCTGATTACTGAACAATTGATGTCCACATTCCTTCTCCCACTGGACAGCCTCATAGGGTTCATATTCAAATTTTCTCTCATGCACACCCACGTGCATACACAAACACACTGTTGCTTACACATAGCTGACCTGACAGCTTCACACATCCCAGGTGAGTGTACAGCTTTGAGTGGCTACGGTAAATGTTCGATGGGTTATGACGTCATCTCAGCTGGGATGAAACTCACACACTATCACACTCAAGTACGCTGAATTAATCTTCTCTGCGGTTTCCATGGGTTTTTGCCCTGTAGCATAAAAAAAATGTTGTGTTAAATTAGGTCAAAACCCCCCTCTGAGAAATAACACCTTTACTCATGTCATGTGCGATTCTGTCACTGAGTTGACACTTTTTGTCCTCCATTTTTAACTTCTCCTTCGTTCGTTTCACACGTTACTTGACAGGAGTCTTCTCAAATTAGTGGAGGAGGAGATTAAGCAGAGGTGAGTTAGGCCACGCCCCACAGGACTCCACCTGCAACTGCTCTGGTTTTTGATTCGCTGACGCGCCCCAACCGCGCCCACCCCAGCAGCCTATCAGTGTTAACCCAGGACTAATCCAGCCAATCAGTGTCAAGCTAAATGTATCTGCTCTGACTGCTGCGTTATGGCTTGACTATGTTGTGTCCATTGTTGTTCAATGCTTACAGTCAGTGCAGGCTGCCCTGTGAGATCACCTGACACCGTGAACTTCAACAAAGCATGGCTTATACACTGACTTATTACTTAGTATAAGCCTTATCTAGTTACACAGTCTATATTGAAATCACCCAGCCCTATTAGCAAAATATTGTATTAAGGTTTAGTAAGACATATTCCTATTTGGTTTAATTCTATAGCAATGTAGTTCTTTAGTTATGCTGTACCTTTATGTAGTTTAAGTGTTGTCATTATGTTACCCTAGTCGTGTAGTTGAGTTAATTTCCCAGTGGGTGAAAGAGGAGAGCAGCTTGACTTTGTCTCTTGGCCTCTTTGCCTTGCTGTGAGCCCCCCATCTATCTCCATCTCCTCAGGGGACATATGGCCTCTTTGCCTTGCTGTGAGCCCCCCCCCCCCCACTCTCCAATCTCCTCAGGGGTCACATTTAGAGGCTGATTGATGAAACTCAACTGTAAGTCCTCGTGTTTTAGTCCATCCGCCCTCTCTGATGAGGAAGACGGCTACCTCTTCCAGTTTCATTCACACATCTTCATGCCGCGTTCCACTCTACGCCCGTGCTGTGCCTTTAGTGCCCTCCTGTGCTCCCTCCCTGGCCAAAAACCCCTCTCCGTCTGTCTCTGCGCCTCCAGTAGCCCTGTTTCCTCCCACAGTGGAGTTTGATCTTCGGACTCAGACTTGGGTCTTGTTCATTCACGCAGTAGAGCAGAACTATCTAAAAGTTTCTGACACATTTCATGTTTCCTCTAAGCAGTCTAGCTGACTGTGCTCCCATCGTCTTCCATCTGTAAGATAATGAACGTGATTGTTGTCATGTTTGGGTTCTATGGTCAGACTGTGCGTAACCCCTGCCGTCCCTCATCTGTTTCTTCGTGTGTGTTCATCATTCTGTGACACCTACTTCCATGCTTGCTGATCTCAGTGTGTGTTCATAGCGCCTGTTTGCCATCTGTTTCCAATGTGGGTTCTCGCTGCTTGTATCCTTACTGTTGACATGGCTGTCTTGGGGTCCATCCCCAACCCTCTGGTTTAACCCAGTGACACTTGGTTTGTGTTCTCTCATGGTGACGTTGAACTTGTGACTCCGTTTCATTGGTGCCATGTCTGTGTCTGTCGTGATTGAGGGGTTGATAGTGTTCTCTGATTGATGCCATGTCTATGTCCGTCATGATTGAGTGGTATCTGATTGGATCATACTGTACATACACATTACATTGACTGGGCCTTTGAGATATCCTGTTCAAGGGAATGCTAACATATTGTGTGTCAGTTGTCTTGTGGTGTTTTCGGGGGTTGACAGACCTTTGTTGTCTTTACCCACAACTGTCCTGTTGTCTCAAACTACGTTGTGTTACTTAGTTGTCTAACACTGTGTTGTGATAGGGGACCATGTTGTTAGTGATAGTCTGTCACTGTGTCTGTCATTCTGTGTTAACACTTATTGTGACAACATTGTTTTATAATTGTCAATATGTGGAACCTTCTGAATCTTGTCACTGTCTTACAAAACTAACCCCACCTCAATCTCTTTCCCTCTAGCAAACACAGTACCATAATGAGGCCGAAAGTCCCACCCCCACTTCCCCCCAAGGTAGGACCACCAGCATATATCATACTACAGCATTTTGGATCACGATCAAACAACCAAGCCTACTATTTAGTGGAAAGGACCCTTGAGCAAAATTCAGTGTTGCATACATCAATATTTTCTCTCAAAGCTAATTCAAACTATTGACGTTACATTTGTAAGATGGGCAGCAGAGCTTGACAAATTAGGAATGAAAGGGCAAGCATTAATCAACCTCTAGAGATTGTCTACCTTTCTGCTGTCTCTGTCTCTCTTACTCTCTGTCTCTGTGTCTCCTCTCTCCATTTTCTCCCACTCTCCCTCCAGCCCAAATCTATCTGTCCGCCCCAGGAGAGCCCATCCCAGGGAGAGGATGATGTAGGCGGAGGGGGGACCATCAAGCGCTGCCCCGTACCCGAGAGCCCCGCACGACCTGCCTCAAATGTACCCCCCCGCCCTCCACCCCCACGCCTGCCCCCCCTCAGACGCAGTAGCCTAGGTAACGAGAGTACACAGAGCCAGGCTGGCTCAGAGCCCGAGGGGAATGATGCTGGGAGCTTTAGGCATTTCTGGGAGTGGCTTCATGCCCCACATACGGAAGAGGAGTTGGAAGATGTGTTGGAGGAGGAAGAAGAGAGTAAGGCCGGCCGATTGGTAGCCCCGTAGACGTCACTCCTCCCTGATTGGTTGTTAGTTCCATCAATCAGCGTCCGCAGTGTCTCACACCTTCTCTCCCTCCCTCCTCCTTTCCTCTGTCCGTCTGTGGATGTATACAATGCCTTCGGAAAGTATTCTGACCCCTTGTCTTTTTCCACATTTTGTTACGTTACAGGCTGTATTAAATGTATTAAATATAATAAAAATCCTCAGCAGGCTACACACAATACCCCATAAGGACAAAGCGAAAACAGGTTTTTAGAAATGTTTGCAAATTTGTTAAAAATAAAAACGATACCTTATATTCAGACCCTTTGCTATGAGACTCGAAATTTAGCTCAGCTGCATCCTGTTTCCATTGATCATCCTTGAGATGTTTCTACAACTTGATTGGAGTCTGTGGATATGGGTGAATGTTCCAGAAGGACAACCATCTCTGCAGCACTCCACCAATCAGGCCTTTATGGTAGAGTGGCCAGACGGAAGCCACTCCTCAGTAAAAGGCACATGACAGCCTGCTTGGAGTTTGCCTAAAGGCACCTAAAGGACTCTCACACCATGAGAAACAAGATTCTCTGGTCTGATGAAAGCAAGATTGAACTCTTTGGCCTGAATGCCAAGCGTCACGTCTGGATGAAACCTGGCACCATCCCTACGGTGAAGCTTGGTGGTGGCAGCACCATGCTGTGGGGATGTTTTTCAGTGGCAGGTACTGGGAAACTAATAACGAACGAGGCAAAGATGAACGGAGCAAAGTACAGAGAGATCCTTGAAGAAAACCTGCTCCAGAGCGCTCAGGACATCAGACTGGGGCGAAGATTCACCTTCCAACAGGACAACGACCCTAAGCACACAGCCAAGACAATGCAGGAGTGGCTTCGGGACAAGTCTCTGAATGACCTTGAGTGGCCCAGCCAGAGCCCAGACTTGAACCCGATCGAACATCTCTGGCGAGACCTGAAAATATCTGTGCAGCAACACTCCCCATCCAACCTGACAGACCTCCCCAAATATAGGTGTGCCAAGTTTGTAGCTTTATACCCAAGAAGACTCGAGGCTGTAATCGTTGCCAAACGTACTGAGTAAGGGTCTGAATACTTATGTAAATGTGATATTTCAGTTTATTTTTACAAATTAGCACAATTTTTTTTTTTTATAGAGTTTTTGCTTTGTCATTATAGGGTATTGTGTGTAGATTGATGAGGGGGGAAAAACAATTTTAGAATATGGCTGTAATGTAACAAAATGTGGAAAGAGTAAAGAGGTCTGAATACTTTCTGAGTGTTGTGTTGCTGCAGTCATGTGACTCTGTCTGTAACCAATCTCCTGCCTCCTCTCCCATCGTTGATATCACATGTTGTCCATGCTCAATCAAAATGTAATGGAACTCTCTGAATGGAATCAAGCATTCGAAATGTGATGCGCCATTCTCAGCTCAGTGTGTTAGCATGATCGAATCATTTAGTTTGAGAGATGTCCCACTCTTGTAATCCAAACCAAATATATTCCATTAATACTGATTAGTAGTAGTTCGATTTTAGCATATGTGTGTACGTCTCAGTAGAACACTCACACCATTGAGCTACTGTCTTCAGGCAGCCCAATTCTGAGCTTTTTCCACTCATTTGTCATTTGACCTCAGACTGCTCTTTTGCTTATAATTGGGCAAAAGATCTGAATTAGACTGCCTGTGTAAGTGCCGCTTTAATCTCATGCGTGTGAAATACCACACACATACACACACACACACAAACACACACAGAGGCATGCACACACTCACCGAGGTAAGTGTAATAAACATGTCTCCTGCTGCAGGTAATGGATTGAGCTCTCACCAGAATGGAGAAAAGGACAGTGCTGCAGAGAGGCAGTCCACCATGCCCCCTAGTGTCCCCATACGGAAAGACAAGAAGGACATTCCAGTAATGCCACCAGATCCCGCACACTCTCCTTATTAACACTGACATTTCAATACATTCCTCTCACACTAGGGCATCACCATATTGATTATTATTAAAGCCAGTAAACCATTCATCTAAAACTAATGTGGACCAGTGATCATTGACCTTATCTGTGTCTCTCTGTATGCATCTCCTCCCCCTCTTTTCAGAAGCCAATCAGTAATGGTCTCCCACCCACACCCAAGGTCCATGTGAGTATGATGCCGCCTTTACAGACACGCCAACTTACTGAAACTTTATGAATCCAAGTCAACTATGGTGTTGACCTCTAAAATGGAGCTTTCAAAACAAGACATTTCAAGAGAAGATTACTATTGTGTTTGGCTTCCCTCTAACTGTCCAACCTCCATCGTTCTTGCTCCTCAGATGGGGGCCTGTTTCTCCAAGGTGTTCAACGGCTGCCCGTTGAAAATCCACTGTGCCACGTCCTGGATCAACCCAGACACCAGAGGTAGGACACTGGGAAAACAACGTAGCCTATCAGTGACTTGGGTGTCACTTTTTACAGCTTTATTGTCATGACTTATTAGATGAATCATTGCCATGATGATGATTTTGATTAAAGGGGTACTTCAGGATTTTGGCAATGAAGTACTTTATCTGCTTCCCCAGAGTCAGATGGGTACCAACTCATGTATACCATTTTATTTCCGCATCCAGTATGAAGGAAGTTAGAGGTACTTTTGTGAGTCAATGCTAAGTAACATTAGCACAATGACTGGAAGTCTCTAGTATCTACTAGCATGCTAGCAGTTACCATGGACTTCCAGTCATTGCGCTAGTTAGCAATTGCGCTGATGCTAGTCATAAACTTCCTTTAAGCTGCACGCAGAGACATGTTTTTTATCCACGAGTTCATCTAGCTCTGGAAAAGTAGATAAAGGGCTTCATTGTCAAAATCCTGAAGTATCCATTTAACATGACTAATTGTCTCTTTGTTTTGTCTTTGTTTCAGACCAATATTTGATATTTGGTGCTGAGGAGGGGATCTACACTTTAAACCTGAATGAACTGCACGAGACGTCAATGGAGCAGGTTTGTTCTTTTCTCTTCTGGTTGAGGTAACATCTTGCTCACAATGCTTTTTTTCTTCAATAGAGGATTCTGAATGTTATCAAATCTTCATTGGGTCTCTCAATCTCCTTCTGTCCCCAGCTCTTTCCCCGGCGTTGCACTTGGCTTTATGTTATGAACAACTGCTTGCTCTCTATATCCGGTAAGACTATCTTGGACCTATAGTGTCTTACGTTTGTTCTGTATTTATTCATGGTTTTGCAGTAGTAGGGGTAATGTGCTGCTCTGACATTTTGACATTTCTCTGCCAAAAAGTACACATTTAAGAGGCACTTCAAAAGTTTTACTCTGGAAAATTGAGGCAGGTATTTCTCTGTTTAAATGATGTCTGCCTTTTCCCCAAAAATATAACCTTGCCCTGTAAGGTGTGTTTTGGAAGCAGACCTTTTATTTTTGGGGTCATAAATTGCCTTTTTAAAGTTCTAGAAGTCCAGCTGAAAATCCTATTTTGTTATTGCTTCAGGAAAAGCCTCCCAGCTCTACTCTCATAACGTAGCTGGTCTATTTGAGCATGCCCGGCAAATGCAGAAGTTACCCATGGCCATTCCCACACACAAACTCCCAGACAAAATGATTCCAAGGTAGGATATGTGAAGTATTTTCATTCATTTGGGTTTGAACTTGGGGTGTTTATCGGGATACATATAAAACTGAGTTCTTGTCCCTTGTGATCCTTGTAGGAAGTTTGCCGTATCTAATAAGATTCCAGATACAAAAGGTTGCCAAAAGTGCTGTGTGGGTGAGTGGATCACCCTTGCGAATCTGTGCACACACTACCACAAGCCGCTTTGGATAAACGCGTCTGCTAAATGGCATATATTATCAACATTCTTGACTTACAGTACAATTAAATAAGAGAAGTTGAGGATATTTCCGAATAATGCAAAAGACATATTGATAGAGTATAGCTCAGAGTTCAAAGACCGATTGTGAGAGACCTTGAATGTGTTTGTTTGTGTGCAGTGAGGAACCCATACAGCGGTCACAAGTACCTGTGTGGAGCGTTCCAGTCCAGTGTGGTTCTGCTGGAGTGGGTGGAGCCCATGCAGAAGTTCATGCTCATCAAGGTCAGTCAGTGTTTGGGTCAGTTCAGGTCATTCTGGGGCAGATTGACTGAGGATGATTAATGGGTTATAATGGACCCTATCTGGATTGGATAACCTAATGCAGTCCTGTTCAGGCAGCTTATTCGATTGGCTAAAGTAGCGTGCGAACATTGCTTGTCTTTCTGCTGTGTAACGGCATGCTAAATCTATCTCCTTTGGTCTCTCCTGTAGAACATCGACTTCCCCCTGCCCTGTCCTCTGGAGGTGTTTGAGATGCTGGTGGTACCAGAGCAGCAGTACCCTCTCATCTGTGTGGCCGTCAGCAAGGGCACCGAGCTCAGCCAAGTGGTCCGCTTCGGAACGGTCAACCCCAACTCAACATCGTCCTGGTTCACAGAGGCCGGTCAGTGGAACATGGTCGTCGCAGCGATGATGATGATGATCTTCATTAGGGCCATGATTGTCTCAAATTAGTTGTTTTTCTGTCCCCTCAGATACGCCCCAGACGTGTGTCATCCACGTCACCCAGTTGGAGAGGGACACCATATTAGTTTGTCTCGACAGTAAGTTTTACCTCCCGGCAACAACTTGACTAACCCAAAAAATCATTTTATTCTCAAATGAGAAATTCCAGCTTCTGCATCAGTAAATGAAACCATTAACTATTTTCTCTGCTCAGGGTGTATAAAGATAGTGAACCTACAGGGACGGTTGAAGTCAAGCAGGAAGTTATCTGCTGAGCTGACGTTTAACTTCCAGATCGAGGCGATAGGTACGTTTCCATAACCACGGCATTCACACTTCTACCCAGCCCAAAGAAACCAAAGACTGGGTCCTGTGGTGCTGAAAACAGATACTTCCTCCTGTGTGTACATCTCTACGCAGAAAGATAATTCCATATCCTAAGAAAGTTTTTTATGTGAAGCATTTCTCAGCTCGTATCGTGCTTTTTGTGGTCAGTGTAACATCCACGCGTCTTTGCAGTGTGTCTCCAAGATAGCGTTCTGGCGTTTTGGAGGCATGGTATGCAAGGGCGGAGTTTCAAGACCAATGAGGTAAGCAGAGGACGTGTAGGTGGGTGGCTGTCTGAGAGGAGGGGTTTGTTTGTGTACACTAGAGGGTGACTTTCCCCTGTCACGTCCCGGTCCTGTTTATAACAACAACAACAATGATCCCGTTGTATTTGTTTGAATATGATCTTAAATGATACTTTGTCTGTCGGCACCCCAGATCACCCAGGAGATCTCTGATAACACACGGATCTTCAGACTGCTGGGATCTGACAGGTGAGGACTGTAAGAGGGTCCAAGATGCACACGGTCACCTTACCTGACACACTTACACACACAGACTTACATACTTTGACCCCTTTCACTTTTACACTCGCAATGATATTTTTTAGAAATATTTCTCTTTTAGATATTTCACTTTTACATTGGCGACAACATTAACATGGATGTCGTCATGATGCCCAGTTTGTTTTCAAATGACCTGTTTCAGTAGTATAGAGCCCTGATCGCCTGAAGTCTTTGGTGTTGGTTGTGTTAGTTGTTGGTTGTATGCATGCTTGCTTGTCTCTTAATTGCTTGTTTGATTTTGTGAATGAAGAAACTCTCAGCACGACAGTTCAGGGCAGGAGGGAGCCGCCAGTCTGCCCAGGTATACTCACTTCACCCTGGGTCACACCAGGTCTCGTCTAGCCTACAGACTCTCTGATCTATAGATGTCCCCTGTGGGGACCCTTGATTTCATTCTGCCTATATGAGTGTGTGGGTTGGTTTTCTGTTTTCTTGGGTCAGTAACTACTTTGTTACAGCACGTTGATCCTATTCACATGATGGAATTTGTCTATGGGGCTTGAGTACGCTATAAGTGGGATCTGGTGTGTGTTGGGGGGGTGTGGGGCCTGTTGGTGTGAAAGTTTTTTTCTGTGTGTGAGGCTTACATCCTTAACCCCCTGGTCCCCTCTAGGACCATATACTTTCACAGTGTGAGTCTGATCTGAACCTGCCCCCACTGTGTTTCAGAGTGGTGGTGCTGGAAAGCAGGCCGACAGACAACCCCACAGCACCCAGCAACCTCTACATCCTGGCTGGACACGAGAACAGCTACTGATCAAACCGCACAGCATCCTGGGAACACAAGTAACTAGAGACAGACAGACAGAGACACTAGAGACAGACAGACAGAGACACTAGAGACAGACAGACAGAGACACTAGAGACAGACAGACAGAGACACTAGAGACAGACAGACAGAGACACTAGAGACAGACAGACAGAGACACTAGAGACAGACAGACAGAGACACTAGAGACAGACAGACAGAGACACTAGAGACAGACAGACAGAGACACTAGAGACAGACAGACAGAGACACTAGAGACAGACAGACAGAGACACTAGAGACAGACAGACAGAGACACTAGAGACAGACAGACAGAGACACTAGAGACAGACAGACAGAGACACTAGAGACAGACAGACACAGACACTAGAGACAGACAGACACTAGAGACAGACAGACACAGACACTAGAGACAGACAGACACAGACACTAGAGACAGACACAGACAGACACTAGAGACAGACACAGACAGACACAGACAGACACTAGAGACAGACACAGACAGACACTAGATACAGACAGACAGACACTAGATACAGACAGACAGACACTAGATACAGACAGACAGACACTAGATACAGACAGACACTAGAGACAGACAGACAGACAGACAGACAGACACTAGAGACAGACAGACAGACAGACAGACAGACACTAGAGACAGACAGACAGACAGACAGACACTAGAGACAGACAGACAGACACTAGAGAGAGACACAGACACTAGAGAGAGAGAGAGACAGACATGCGCTAGAGAGAGACAGACAGACAGACGCTAGAGAGAGAGAGAGAGACAGACAGACGCTAGAGAGAGACAGACAGACGCTAGAGAGAGACAGACAGACACTACAGACAGACAGACAGACGCGCGCTAGAGACAGACAGACAGACGCGCGCTAGAGACAGACAGACAGACGCGCGCTAGAGACAGACAGACAGACGCGCGCTAGAGACAGACAGACAGACGCGCGCTAGAGACAGACAGACAGACGCGCGCTAGAGACAGACAGACAGACGCGCGCTAGAGACAGACAGACAGACGCGCGCTAGAGACAGACAGACAGACGCGCGCTAGAGACAGACAGACAGACGCGCGCTAGGGACAGACAGACGCGCGCTAGAGACAGACAGACAGACGCGCGCTAGGGACAGACAGACGCGCGCTAGAGACAGACAGACAGACAGACGCGCGCTAGAGACAGACAGACAGACAGACGCGCGCTAGAGACAGACAGACAGACGCGCGCTAGAGACAGACAGACAGACGCGCGCTAGAGACAGACAGACAGACGCGCGCTAGAGACAGACAGACAGACGCGCGCTAGGGACAGACAGACAGACGCGCGCTAGGGACAGACAGACAGACAGACGCGCGCTAGGGACAGACAGACAGACAGACGCGCGCTAGGGACAGACAGACAGACAGACGCGCGCTAGGGACAGACAGACAGACGCGCGCTAGAGACAGACAGACAGACAGACGCGCGCTAGAGACAGACAGACAGACAGACAGACGCGCGCTAGGGACAGACAGACAGACAGACAGACGCGCGCTAGGGACAGACAGACAGACGCGCGCTAGGGACAGACAGACAGACGCGCGCTAGGGACAGACAGACAGACGCGCGCTAGGGACAGACAGACAGACGCGCGCTAGAGACAGACAAACAGACGCGCGCTAGAGACAGACAGACGTGCGCTAGGGACAGACAGACAGGCGCGCACTTGGGACAGACAGACAGACAGACAGACGCTAGGGAAAGACGCACGCTAGAGACAGACACACGCTATACGATAGACAGACAGACACACTATAGACAGACACCCTATAGACACACACTATACTATAGACAGACAGACACACTATAGACACACACTATACTATAGACAGACACACTATACTATAGACAGACACCCTATAGACACACACTATACTATAGACAGACATACTATACTATAGACACAGACAGACACACTATACTATAGACAGACACACTATACTATAGACAGACACACTATACTATAGACAGACACACTATACTATAGACACACACTATACTATAGACACAAACAGACACACTATAGACACACACTATACTATAGACACAGACAGACACACTATAGACACACACTATACTATAGACAGATACACTATACTATAGACATACAGACACACACACACTATCGACAGACACACACACTATACTATAGACATACAGACAGACACACTATAGACAGACATACAGACCCACTATGGACAGACAGACAGACACCCTATAGACAGACATACAGACCCACTATGGACAGACAGACAGACACACTATAGACAGACAGACACACTATAGACAGACAGACACACTATAGACAGACAGACACACTATAGACAGACAGACACACTATAGACAGACAGACACAGACAGACACACTATAGACATACAGACTATAGACACACACACAGACACACACCATAGAAATGCAGACTATAGACAGACTATAGACACACAGACAGACACACACTATAGACACAGACAGACTATAGATGGATAGACAGACAGACACACTATAGACAGACAGACACACTATAGACAGACAGACACACTATAGACAGACAGACACACTATAGACAGACAGACACACTATAGACAGACAGACACACTATAGACAGACAGACACACTATAGACAGACAGACACACTATAGACATACAGACACACTATAGACATACAGACACACTATAGACATACAGACACACTATAGACAGACAGACACACTATAGACAGACAGACACACTATAGACAGACAGACACACTATAGACAGACAGACACACTATAGACAGACAGACACAGACAGACACACTATAGACATACAGACTATAGACACACACACAGACACACACTATAGACACAGACAGACAGACTATAGACGGATAGACAGACAGACACACTATAGACAGACACACTATAGACAGACAGACACACTATAGACAGACAGACACACTATAGAGAGACAGACACACTATAGACATACAGACACACTATAGACATACAGACACACTATAGACAGACAGACACACTATAGACAGACAGACACACTATAGACAGACAGACACACTATAGACAGACAGACACACTATAGACAGACAGACACACTATAGACATACAGACACACTATAGACATACAGACACACTATAGACATACAGACACACTATAGACAGACAGACACACTATAGACAGACAGACACACTATAGACAGACAGACACACTATAGACATACAGACACACTATAGACAGACAAACACACCATAGACATACAGACTATAGACACAGACAGACATACTATAGACAGACAGACAGATAGACAGGCACACTATAGACAGACAGACCCACTATACTATAGACAGACACACTATAGACAGACACACTATACTTTAGACAGACAGACACACTATAGACAGACACACTATAGACATACAGACTACAGACAGACACACACTATAGACACAGACAGACACACTATAGACAGACACACTATAGACAGACACACTATAGACAGACACACTATAGACAGACACACTATAGACAGACAGACAGACACACTATAGACAGACACACTATAGACACTATAGACAGACACACTATAGACACAGACAGACAGACAGAGAGACAGACAGAGAGACACACTATAGACAGACACACTATAGACAGACACACTATAGACAGACACACTATAGACAGACACACTATAGACAGACACACTATAGACAGACACACTATAGACAGACACACTATAGACAGACACACTATAGACAGACACACTATACTATAGACAGCCACACTATACTATAGACAGACACACTATAGACAAACACACTATACTTTAGACAGACAGACAGACACACTATAGACATACAGACTACAGACAGACACACACTATAGACACAGACAGACACACTATAGACAGACACACTATAGACAGACACACTATAGACAGACACACTATAGACAGACACACTATAGACAGACACACTATAGACAGACACACTATAGACAGACACACTATAGACAGACACACTATAGACAGACAGACACACTATAGACAGACACACTATAGACAGACAGACACACTATAGACAGACACACTATAGACAGACACACTATAGACCGACAGACAGACAGACACACTATAGACAGGCACACTATTGACACTATAGACAGACAGACTATAGACAGACAGACAGACACTACTGCTTTAGCTTCACAGAAGACAGATCCTTCAAGGGTCCGCTTCCAACTTGCCTTTTACTTCCTTTAACACCTTTTATTTATTGTGGCAGGTAACAAACACCTGGATGACTTCTATATGATTTCAACCACTGCTAGCATCTCAGCTCACACCACACAAGTGCTTAATTGACCTGTATTTAATTGTTGTAAATATAAATGTAGTATTTTTTTGCAGAAAGGTACCCTGGCTACTCTGGGGTTGTACACTAAAGACTGGTCATGTAGATACGTGTGCATAGGTATTCTGTACAGTTATGGAGAATATAAAGATTTTAAGGGGTGGTGAGTGGTGCAGGGGGGGGGGGGGTGACAGTTTGAGCACTAAAAAGGACTTCCTGTTTTTTGATCATGTGATCAGGGACAGGATTTGAAGCCCCCTCTCTGAGGTTTGACTAAGTCTGAGCAACAAGGAAGTACCACTATACTGGTAATGTCATTCTGCACGCATCGTCAGCCCAAATGTGGGAACTTCCTTTCTGGTTTGCTTTGAGAAATGTGTAATGGGAGATCTACAGTTTCATTCTTAGCTTCCACTTTGAACTCTATGAGGTGAAAATAAATTTCAAACTGTTTTAATTGCAGGCTTACTTCCCAGCTTAGTTGTATGCTTTTTTAATACTGTGGAATCACTGGTGTTAAAATTTGCACAAAAATATATTTAAAAAAAGAAATGTGACGTATGTAACTGTATGTGTGTGTGTAAACTTAAACATGCATATGATCTCACAAGCTGTGACACAGGGGTTACATTAGATAAGTCAAGTTATTTTAGAACACTCACTGAACTTTTTTGAAATACTTTGAGATAGTGGAGGGTGAAATGTCAAAGGTGAAATACCAAAACAGGCTCCAGCAATGCTGTTGTTTTAATCACCACAGTTTCATCATGTTGTAATTCTCAATGTCAATATCGATCAGATACACTATAGTCAAATGGCCAGAACTAAACATTCCTTACTGTAGGGCTCAGTGAAGATGTTAAAAAAATATGAATGTTACATGTTTTTATGTAATGCCAAAACGTGTTCTCAATTTATGGCCAAAATTTGTTGGGTGTCTCTACCTCGTGTTAGAACAAAAGGAAACGAGTTGTGTAGAAGGAAAAAAGTCAAAACACTACAAAATTCATGTTGGTTTTAATTTACACAGTAAACATGTGTAATGATTATGGACAAACTAGTTCTTCCTTTATGCTGCATTACCATTTTCATATTGCAATGCACATTATTACATGTATATACTGTAAAATAAAATTGGTTGGTTTTACATACTGTATAATTGCTATATTTTGTTTCAAATGTGTAACAGATTTATGAAACTGGTTAACACATTAAAAGAAGGAACTGAAGGCTGTTGTCTGTCGTACAGAAATATGATGGAAATGTTGAATCTGTTTCACATTTTATGGTTTGCAAGCATTGTAGATAAGTACCTAGATTTTTTAAAGGGAAGTAATTGCTAAGCAGGCAATGTGAGTTTTTCAGAAATACATTATTGGTTGGTTAACATGTGGTATAGAGAATATTGATTACAATGTGGACTTTTCTTATTTTGTTTAATTTGTCTTGTCACAATTTCATTTATAAAAATTCAAAAAATAACTTCACATTAAAAATCAACATTTTGGTGTGAGGGGGAGATATTTATTTCAATCATCTTGATGGCAAATTATAGATCTTTACCTACATTATTTCAGTTCATGAGTATACAGTATTATACAAAATATATTATCTCCATGGATATTGAGGAGACCTCTAAAATGGAAAAACTAGTACTAATTCAAAAACAAATACTTAACCTATACAGTATTTTTACAGTAGTTATATAAGAAAGGAGTGCGTTAGTCTGATTTGGTCTTCCAGCATGTTTCATATTGCATTGTGTATCTATGTGTGTCTATAAAGCCTATAATTTTGCTTAGAAGTGTGTGTGTGCGTTATCAAGGCACCTATTTGAAACCTTTCTCAGACCACTTAATTTGTAGTGTGGTTCTAGTCACACTTCACACAGCAGTCCCACGGTCGATGCCTAGGTGGGCAACTCCTGGGGTATTGCATGCCTCTTGCTCACTGGAGTTCTGGCTTTCTGTCTTATCTTTGTCCTTGTCTTTCTCTCCTCCCCCCGACCTAGAGGACACAGTATATATGAGGTTACTGCCCTGCTACTGGATACACCGTACAGCATTACTGGAGTATTTCCAGCATGTATTTGACAAGCATGGTTTATTCCTAGCTCCTGTAAATGAATGGTGCTGTAAAGTGCCCCTGATACAAGAGGAGAGATGTTCACAGCACGACCTGTCAGACGAACATTGTCTCTATCGAAACTTGAAAATTACATTAAAGCTTTCAAACCTTATTTGTGGCATACAAATACATTTTTCTACGTAAACACCAAATGGAAATTGGTTTAGTGGTGAGTGGACGATTGGTTGTTAATCGTTTTTTTGTGTGTGTTTTTTTTTTTACTGACATTGTCAAATAAAGTGTAGGATGATGTTTAGTATTCTGAATTTGATACTGCCAATAATGTTCTGTTTTTGGTCAGCATTTCCAGCATATATTACTTTTTCTTGAAGAGCTTCTTGAAGGAGCTTCTGAATCCTCCCTTCTCCTGTTTCCGGCTCCTCTCACTGAAGGGGGTGTGGTTATTCCCCTCAGCCTTCCATCTTGGCTCCTCCCCCCAGGGTAGGCTCCCAGAGTCCTACGTAAAGGAGTAACATTTGTTGTAAATACACTCAGTGGTCTGTAATAATATCACACATATCGTACATAGTCACAAATGGCCCCCAAACTGAAACACTCAAACCTCCCAGCAGGCCATAGTACTCTCACATTCAAGTCTATGGCTGATGGGCCCTCTTCCATCTAAAACAATAACATTAGGGCTCCTCAAACTCAACCTCATTGCTTGATAACTGTGGCCTTCATCCATCCACTCCCTGATGCGCACCTTGTTGTGGTGGTTATGTAGCTCTTCAGTGGCTGCTATCTGTCTCTCTGGCTCTGCCTTTTGCTGCGGGGGGCTGATGGGGCTGTTGTTGCTGCTCTTGCTGCTGCGTGGGTGATATTTATTACTGGACTGCCTCTCCAGCTTGGGGTGTTGGTGGGCCCCGTGGCCCCTTAGGTGGTCAGAAAGATGTCCGGGGCCACTATCCCCACTCACAGTGCTGTCCAGCTGCAACCCGTTCAGGGACTTGCTCTTACGCTGATCGGCCTGCAGGGGGCGGTGGTGGTGAACTCGCATCATTCCAGCCTCGTCTGGAGACACGCACCCCCGACCAGGCAGCTGCTTGTACCCACTTTCCCGGCTGCCCCCGCTGTTGTAGACCTCACGGACGGCCTGGTGGCTCTTGGGGCAGCGCACAAAGGCAATGTCGATGCTAGAGTCAGAGGAAGCGCTGGAGCATTGGTCAAACATGGACATGTTGTGAAGAGATGAGTTTGTGTCCTCATACAGACCCTCCAAGCCCGGGGCATCCCCAGGGAGAAGGAACTGCCCCAGGGCATCGGCCATGGCTGAGCCTGGGGGCAGCCGTTTGCTGGGCAGCCGCTCTGATGACCCCATCTCAGGGATGCTCTGCAGGCATGGGGGTTTGAGGCGAGGGTCGGTGTCAGGGGAGAAAAACGGGATGGCAGAGTCGGAGTGGTGGGCCTCACTCTCCCAGTCCTGAAAGCGTCTAGACTGGATCTGCTCCAGGAGCCTCTGCTTGCTGCGTTTCACCTGGTTGGCATGCTCTCTGTGAGGGGAGAGGGAGAGACTGTCAGTGGGACAGACGGAGTTAGTGCATGAAGAATTACATGAAGGACTGACTGATAATATGAATGTCTGAGTGTAGTCAGAACATAACTTACAGCATTGCATTGCTGCTGGGGTAAGGAGAACCCATCTCATTGGCTTGCATAACGTTACCACAGTCCACGTTTTTGAAGAACTGCTTCATAGTTGACCTGCAACAAGAAAGGAACTATATTTAGCCCCGTAAGGAGCTTCTTCTTTATATGGTCACATTCACAGCAGAATGTCTAAAATATACCATCAGTTCACTGTCTTCAAACCAGTTCATCTGAACCCTGTTCCCTATGTGCACACGCTTACCAAAATACCAAATCTGAGCCTGGATCAGAAGCTGACCTCTTGAGCTCCTTGCGGTTGTGCAGGAGCAGCTCTTGGTTGTGCTGCAGTAGGTGGGCGTACTGGGCAGTGAAGGCACTGAACTGCTGGATGCACAGCAGCAGCAGGTAGTAGTCAGGGTGCTCTGCATCTGTCTGCTTCAACAGGGTCTGAAACAAAACCAGACCACACAGGGATGCTACAGACTCATGTGAACCAAGCACTAACCAGTTCATACAGTCACCGCTCTAATCTCAATTAACCCAGAACCAAAGTCTTGCGTAATTGGTGAAATGTTCGATGAAGTTCTAGGTCCATGCATGTTAAGAGAAGAGATGAAGAGCTGCTAGAATAAGTAGAACTGGAACAAGGACCACCACCCTCTCTCTCTTTGCAAGTCTATGGGCTGAATGCTAACTCCTGTAAAATTGTGATTTGTCTAAATAACCAGTGACGAAAAACCTAAGCACCAGAACTGTTGCTGCCCAATAGTATAAAGACAGATCTACGGTGCCATTTAAGTTTACATAGTCTGCCCACAAGACACTATCACCACTCTGATTTAAGATACTCTGATGGTGAAGTCTGCTCTTTTCTAAATACCTATGTTGGGTTGGTGGTGTACTGGATGTATGTATCAGAGTGTCATGGAGGGGAAAGAGCCTAACCTGCAGCAGCAGAAGGTACTCAGGTATCCTTTGTACTGGCTGGAGGAGCAGAGTGTGGAGAGAGGGGTGTGTCTCGTCCCCCATGATGTCACCCTGGAACATCAGACAGTCAATCAGAGAAGAGACAGTCAGTTGACTTAAGTCTCCACAGAAATCATGTGAAATCAATTGTCTGGAAAGGTTATCCTGTAATAAAGGCTGTGTGAGTATAATGTCATAAAACTAAATCATAATAAACTTCACTCCGGTCTACTTGTCATGTGCTCTTTGTTAATTGAAAGAGATTTACTCAACAATTTCCTGAAGTAACCCTTTCCTTCTGGATAACTGCACTATTGTGACTACTCTGTGCGGTGGTTGTGGTCAACACTGCCTGGTTGTTCAGTGTTCCTAGTTTACCTCAAACAGGCCGGCTGCTTTTAGTGAGGTGGTGGTCAACATGCTGACCACAGAGAGACATTCAGGCAGCTCCTTAAGATACGACACGTAGAAGTCCAGGAAATCACTCTAGAAGACCGGCAAGATGGAGAATTAGAGACAGGCAGTCAGGCAGACAGTCAGTCATTGAAACTCAGTAGATAGTGTCATAGTCTAAACAGGCAGAGAAATGACCAGGAACATAAACAGCAATACAATATATCCCCCCAAATCCCCACATCTCTCCTGAGTATCACATGTGGTCTTGTGATTCATTTGAAGGCCTCCACATGTGACACTGTGACTGGTGAGAAGCGGCACTGAGTCACAGCCTTCCCCCTGGAGTGTCTCATCTGGGGCCCCTAACTCCTAATCCAACCATTTAACTAATTTCCCTCTTTCAATCAGTCCCACCCACTTAAACACACATTGGTCCTAATACAATTATCACCTAATAGGCTGGATACTGTATGTTAGGGGTTATGGAGTTATGTGAGGGGTTGTGTAGTTTGCAGGCAGCCTGTGACACCATAACTAGAGCCCTGAGTTTCTCCGTGTCAGGTTAGGAAAACTCAGGGCCCCTAGCCATGACTTCATGGGTCATTTGTGTCTATGAAAGGTTTGTACCTCTTTGCTGGTGAGCCTCATGAATACATCTCCCATGATGCCCTGCCACTGGCACTTGAGGACCCTCTCCTGCAGGGTGTGGAGAAGCTCCAGGTGTTGCTGGATGAGGAAGCGTAGAGAACTGGGGAATGGCCTGGAGAGAGAAAGAGGAGATCGATAGAACACACATCACATTACACTGCAAGGAGAGCGTACAGAACAACATATAGCTATCTAGGGAGCAGTTTAAAAGACAGGAGGCCAATTATATTCTATAGTAATGGAGAGAGTGTTGAGAAGGAGAGAGGTGAACATTGAGGTGGGAAAACAGTGGAAATATACACAGTCCAGGTAGTGGTGGTGGTTGACAAAGACACAAACAGAACTGGAGAATGAGAATGGATGGATGAAAGAGAGGGGAAAAGATGAGGATAACTACACAAAGAGACAAAGGAGAGGACAAAGTTGAAATTATGGAATTGAAAGATGCATTCAAATATTATGGTGTTAGTAGACAGATTACTGAGGTAAATGGACCAATGTTTTTGTTGTAATAACAGTGTTAGTAACAGTCATAGCATGCTAATAGTAGCAGTAATTTATCTTTTGTTGTATTCATGGTTGAACTGTGAGTGACAGACTCCCTACCTTAGAACACACATGATCAACTGTTCTGCCACCGGGCACTCCCCCAATACTTACAAACAAATACATGAACTCACACATCAGTGAGCAGAAAGACAAACAGTTTCACCCCAAAAAACGTTATGACTCATTGATCTTACTGGTGTTAATTGAGAATAACCAGATGAAGAGACACACTCCAAAGGTCAGAGGTTATTAATGAGGGAAAGGGAAAAAGTTGAGTATTTGGTAACTAGGGGAGAGCTCCTCTCTGAAAGTTGAAAATGTAGTGCTCGGATGTCTCTGTGAACTCCAGATAAACAGCGATTACATTAAGTCAGATCTCTGTGGAGTCCTTTAAAAAGCCTCTGCTTGCCTGACTGGCTGCGTTATTCAATAGATTAATTTCCTTTCCTCGCTTTTTTATAATGTCCTCCTTCTGACTGTAATTAGATCGGTATCTCCTGTTTAAGCCCCTGTGTCAATGAGTGCGTGTCTGTGTGCCAAAGACGAGGGTTGTCTTTGTTATATTTATGAACCGAACCAAGGTCAATGTTGAGAAAACAGTTATAACTTCCTCTGCTTTCATGAGTCATAGTGCACGATTAAACCCTAACCCCAAATTCTGAATTCATAGTGCACTATTAAAACCTCTTAAGGATCGAACACTTGTTTTCCATTTTCACCTAAAATGACACCCAAATCGACTGCCTGTAGCTCAGGACCTGAAGTACGGATATGCATATTCTTGATACCATTTGAAAGGAAACATTTTGAAGTTTGTGGAAATGTGAAATTAATGTAGGATAATATAACACATTAGATCTGGTAAAAGACAATACAAAGATACATCATCTTTGAAATGCAAGAGAAAGGCCACAATGTATTATTCCAGTTTAGATGCAAAGTTGATTTAGACTGATCCAATGAACCATTGCATTTCTGTTCAAAATTTTGTATCAAGTCTGCCCAAATGTGCCTAATTGGTTTAGTGATACATTTTCAAGTTCATATCTGTGCACTCTCCTCAAACAATAGCATGGTATTATTTCACTGTAATAGCTACTGTAAATTTGACAGTGCAGTTAGATTAACAAGAAGTTAAGCTTTCTGCCAATATCAGATATGTCTATGTCCTGGGACATTTTCTTGTTACTCACAAACTCATGCTAATTGCATTAGCGCACGATAGCTCAACCGTCCCATGGGGGGGTAGCGATCCCGTAGAGGTTAATTGGCTCTTATGAAGCTCGAACATATGTAAAACCGGTCTGGTGGCTCTGCTGTTTTGAACTTGAACAAAACAGTTCAGACACAGTGTTGCTACCTGATCTTATGTAAAATGTGTAAATAATAGCCATCAGTGGTACAGTACCGTTTGTCTTTGGTGTGGAGGGCTTCTGAGCTGTTGAAGGTGATGTTGGCTTTCAGCAGCAGAGACAGGTATGACACATATACCCTTTCTGACTCCAACAGCTCCAGGGCAGCAACCTGCCTCTTACCTGACACACAAACACACACACACACAGTGAAAAAGAAGCACCACACACTGACATACTTTTTACACCACTGTGACCTACAATATTAAATGGGAATTTGTATATTGACTGCTAAATAATTTAACGTAGGGCTCCCTAATGTAGCAAGGAATAAGTCACTGACATGTGTAACGTCAGCGGTGATGTCACTCACCGTTCTCTGGGACGCTCTGTGCATCCGTGTCGTCTCGGCTCTCTTTCCTTTCTCTCCACACTGGAGACTTGGACTGAGCTCTCTGGGGCTGGCCACTGGCTGCGTCCTGCTCTGAGTTAGAGGCTGCACCACACAGTACACACATGGAGCAAACACAAGCATTTGCCATTCGATTCCACTGTCTTTTATGTGATGTAAACATCCCTATACAGCCCCCAGGTATTTGAGTCAGCTGAGGCAAGTACGTTCAATGACTTTCATGAACAGGTCTTTAAGGACCAGCTAGTCAGTACAATCAATGACACATACAGGACTGGTTATGAATGTCTGTCCCTCAGAGGCATAACTCACTCTGTGTGGAGGCTGTGCTCATCTGTGGAGAGCCGCTGGGTAGGCTGGCAAAGTAATGCTGGATGACATTGAGCTCTGTCTGGTTGGAGAGAAACCCATGCCCCTCCCCAATGCAGTCCCCTTTGGAGCTTTTCCTGACAAAACCAAGGGGAAGCAACAGAGAGGGGTGAGTTCACGTCAGGTGATGATGCAATGTGTGTCTGTGAATGTTCATGCATGCAACGTGTGTCAGTGTTACGTACCTCTGTGGAACGGACAGGATCTCTCTGCCGGTCTCTGATTGGAGGAGCTCCAGGCCTTTCTGTAGCTCTTTCTGTCTGCTGGTAACCTCTTTGATCTGGGATAGAGCACCGCTCAGGTCCTCCTGAACACAACCACGAAATACAGCATAATCCCATCACTACGATATCTAGCTACGTTCACAATACATGTGCCAAAGAGTAACATACTGTAATACTTAGGCATCCTCCTAGAATTGCTAGAGACTTACTGGTTTGACTGTAGTCCACCGTAGTCCACTTTACAAGCGTTTCGCCACACAATCAAATATGCTAAATATGTGTGTGACCAATAATATTTGATTTGATAGTATGAGAAGAATGACAAACAGGCACATATTTGGTATCTGATATCAGTGAGGTTTGTTCAAGTCATGTGGGAATTGGGGTACCTTAAATGTGTTGAGGGAGTTCCTGATTCCCATGATCCTGTCATCCACGTCGCTCTGCTGGCCCTGAGCCCTCTCCTCCAGACCTCTGTCCCTCTGCTGCAGCGCAGACACGTCCTGTAACACTCCCTGCAGCCCCGTACGCAGCTCCACCACCAAGGCCTGCAGCTGGAACACCAGGTCAGAGATTAGGGGTTAGGATGTAACAACAGTTACTACATCGATGGTTGTTTGTGACCTTACTAATGTCTCCAGAATGTTCAGAACACACTGTAACTACATTGGTTCTGTATGTGGGGGTGAATCAATTACTTGGAGAAATGAGCAGCTGTTTTGACAAGGAAAAGATAGGAAAAGGAAGGATGAGATAAGGAAGATGGGGAAAGGAGAGAAAGAAAGATGGGTGGAGGTGAGAGTGCTGGGGTATAAGATGTCAGAGGACCAGGACAGAAAAGGAGAATAAAAACGGGAGTTGAGAGTTACTGGAGACTGACGGTGAGCCAATTGAACATTTCTCTGTAATTTGAACATCTTGGAGATCGCTGCTCTCCCCATGCAGTCCTCCCCAGCAGCTTCCTGTCCTGTAGTGTACTGTCTGTGAATCTCTCACTGCAGCCATGTGTGGCCCAGCAGTTACCCTTTCAGAGGTCAGCGAGGTCACAGCTCATTTTGGCACAGGGTTTGTTTCCAACAAGGCTCTCCACTGAGTCACATTATTCTCTTTATCTTCTTTATTGTTGCTGTTGTTTGGAGAGTGTCCCAATTTCTCCATTTTGCCCTCCCGTTAGAGGCAAGCTTTTTTCTGTCTCTAGGGTAGCGGCCGTTCTTAGGATGTGGAGATTTATTGAATTTAGTCTGCAGAGATAAGTGAATCAGCTCATGTGAACAGACAGGGATTCAGGCTGCTGCCTGCCCCTCTCAGTTCCTCTCCTTCCATCCTCTCTCCTCTTCTCTCCTCTCCACTTTAGTCCTCTTCACTCCTCCCCCCTTTGCGCCTGTACTCTCCTTTCCTCTCCTCTTCTTTCCTCTCATCTACTTTCCTCTCCTCTTCTCTCTTCTCCTCGCCACTCATCTACTCTCCTCTCATCTCCTCTTCACTCCTCTCCTACTCTCTCCTCTCCTCTTCGCCCCTCTCCTCTACTCCCCTCCTCTCTTCTAGTCTGTGGATCAATCATGTGAAAGTCATCAGGCTGCAGATTCAATACGGCTGCTGACCTTCTTTACAGATGTACAGATCTATTAAGTGTACAATACCCTGTCTCTGTTCACTACTTTAGACTGCGTAGCAGTACATACATAACATATGAAGTTGAAGTCGGAAGTTTACATACACTTAGGTTGGAGTCATTAAAACTTGTTTTTCAACCACTCCACAAAGTTCTTGTTAACAAACTATAGTTTTGGCAAGTCGGTTGGGACATCTACTTTGTGCATGACACAAGTCATTTTTCCAACAATTGTTTACAGGCAGATTATTTCACTTATAATTCACTGTATCACAATTCCAGTGGGTCACAAGTTTACATACACTAAGTTGACTGTGCCTTTAAACAGCTTGGAAAATTCCAGAAAATGATGTCATTGCTTTAGAAGCTTCTATAGGCTAATTGACATCATTTGAGTCAATTGGAGGTGTACCTGTGGATGTATTTCAAGGCTTATTTTCAAACTCAGTGCCTCTTTGCTTGACATCATGGGAAAATCAAAAGAAATCAGCCAAGACCTCAGGAAAAAAATTGTAGACCTCCACAAGTCTCGTTCATCCTTCGAAGCAATTTCCAAACTTCTGAAGGTACCACGTTCATCTGTACAAACAATAGTACGCAAGCATAAACACCATGGGACCATGCAGCCGTCATACCACTCAGGAAGGAGACGTGTTCTGTCTCCTAGAAATTAATGTACTTTGGTGCGAAAATGGCAAATCAAAGCCCAGAACAACAGCAAAGGACCTTGTGAAGATGCTGGAGGAAACAGGTACAAAAGTATCTATAGCCACAGTAAAACGAGTCCTATTTTGACATAACCTGAAAGGCCGCTCAGCAAGGAAGAAGCCACTGCTCCAAAACCACCATAAAAAAAGCCAGACTACGGCTTGCAACTGCACATGGGGACAAAGATCGTACTTTTTGGAGAAATGTCCTCTGGTCTGATGAAACAAACATAGAACTGTTTGGCCATAATGACCATCGTTATGTTTGGAGGAAAAAGGGGGAGGCTTGGAAGCCGAAGAACACCAGCCCAACCGTGAAGCACGGGGTTGGCAGCCTCATGTTGTGGGGGTGCTTTGCTGCAGGAGGGACTCGTACACTTCACAAAAAAAGAGGGCATCATGAGGATGGAAAATTATGTGGATATATCGAAGCAACATCTCAAGCCATCAGTCAGGAAGTTAAAGCTTGGTCGCAAATGGGTCTTCCAAATGGACAATGACCCCAAGCACACTTCCAAAGTTGTGGCAAAATGGCTTAAGGACAACAAAGTCAAGGTATTGGAGTGGCCATCACAAACCCCTGACCTCAATCCTATAGAAAATGTGTGGAAAGAACTGAAAAAGTGTGTGCAGGCAAGGAGGCCTACAAACCTGACTCAGTTACACCAGCTCTGTCAGGAGGAATGGGCCAAAATTCACCCAACTTATTGTGGGAAGCTTGTGGAAGGCTACCTGAAACATTTGACCCAAGTTAAACAATTCAAAGGCAATGCTACCAAATACTAATTGAGTGTATGTAAACCTCTGACCCACTGGGAACGTGATGAAAGAAATAAAACCTGAAATAAATCATTCTCTCTACTATTATTCTAACACTTCACATTCTTAAAATAAAGTGGTGATCCTAACTTACCTAAGACAGGGAATTTTTACTAGGATTAAATGTCAGTAATTGTGAAAAACTGAGTTTACATGTATTTAGCTAAGGTGTATGTAAACTTCCGACTTCAACTGTACCTAATAGCAATGCAACACTGTCAGTGTACTGTATTGTACTTTACAGCTGTCCAGTACTGCTACGATATTTGACATCTATGTAGCACGGTGTTAGAACATACTGTATACAAGTCTATTGATATATATAGTACCAGTCAACATTTTGGACACACCTACTCATTCAAGGGTTTTTCTTAAATTTTTACTATTTTCGACATTGAAGAATAATAGTGTAGACATCAAAACTATGAAATGACATATATAGAATCATGTAGTAACCAAAAAAGTGTAAAAAAAATCAAAATATATTTTAGGTTCTTCAAAGTGGACACCCTTTGCATTGATGACAGTTTTGTACACTCTTGGCATTCTCTCAACCAGCTTTATGAGGGATTATATTCCAACAGTCTTGAAGGAGTTCCCACATGTGCTTAACACTTTTTAGTTGCTTTTCCTTCACTCTGTGGTCCAACTCATCTCAAACCATCTCAATTGGGTTGAGATCGGGTGATTGTGAACTCATCAGACCAAAGGACATATTTCCACCGTCTAATATCCATGCTCATGAACAAGTCTGTTCTTCTTACCGGTGTCCTTTAGTAGTGGTTTCTTTGCAGCAGTTCGATCATGAAGGCCTGATATACACAGTCTCCTCTGAACAGTTGATGTTGGGAAGCATTTATTTGGGCTGCAATCTGAGGTGTAGTTAACTCTAATGAACTTATCCTCTGCAGCAACTCTGGGTCTTCCTCTCTTGTGGCGGTCCTCATGAGGGCCAGTTTCATCACAGTGCTTGATGGTTTTTGCAACTGCACTTGAAGAAACTTACTTTAAGACCTTCATGTCTTAAAGCAATGATGGACTGTCATTTCTCTTTGCTTATTTGAGCTGTTCTTGCCATAATATGGACTTGGTCTGTTACCAAATAGGGCTATCTTTTGTATGCCATCCCTACCTTGTCACAACACAACGGATTGGCTGAAACGCATTAAGAAGGAAAGAAATTCCACAAATTATCTTTTAACAAGGCATACTTGTTAATTAAAATGCATTCCAGGTGAATACCTGATTAAGCTGGTTGAGAGAATGCCAAGAGTGTGCAAGCTGTCATCAAGGCAAAGGGTGGCTATTTGATGAATCTCAAATATAAAATGACACTTCTTTGGTAACTACATGATTCCACATCTGTTATTTCATAGTTTTGATGTCTTCACTATTATTCTACAAACTAGAAAATAGTAAAAATAAAGAAAAACTCTTGAATGAGTAGGTGTGTCCAAACTTTCGACTGGTACTGTACATATAAAGATTAGAGACAGGCCGTAGTCAAAGCTATTTCCGTTTCTCTGGCAGTGTTTATTCATATCCCCATTAGCTTTTGCAGAAGCAGCAGCTACTCTTCCTGCGGTCCACAGAAAACACAAAACATTACAAGTAACAAAATACTGATAGACAAGGACAGTCACACAAATGTTAAATACACCCATATACAAACAATACAATGTAGTGTTGATCCTACATACTCTTCATAGGCAGCAGTGTCTCTTGCAAGGGGGGTGACTATAGAGCGGGTTACCTGAGCAATCTCCAGGTTGGCCTCCTCCATTTCCTGGTCTTGTTCTAGGAGTCAAGAACATCAGTTAATCACACATCGTTATGGACTTACAGTAGCTCCCTGTCACTCACACATCACTATGGAGATTATCCTCAATTACTCAGACACAAACCATTCTTTGAGGATACATATGAGAATAGACTGTGACAAAGGCAAATAATGTAGTCATGTGGGATGCCCAACACAACGTCTCTCTATGCAGCCTATGCACAGTAAATCATATGGTCATGTGGGATGTCCAACACAACGTCTCTCTATGCAGCCTATGCACAGTAAATCATATGGTCATGTGGGATGTCCAACACAACGTCTCTCTATGCAGCCTATGCACAGTAAAACCACTACAAGTTACCCAAACACTGAAATTCTACATGAAAGGTAGAAAAGGCTCTGTGTCATCAGACAATCAAACAGTTGTGCCATAATGGAAATACCCTGATGTATTAAGAGTCTGTTTCTGTTCAAATACCAAATGTCCAAACTACGAGCAGCCTCGTGAAGGTCATTTTAAATGTCTGCTTGTCATGCATTATGCATTTGAGCTTGTGCTGGAATGACATATTCTGAGCAGTAATACTGCAAAGCTCCTGAAAGAAGAACACTGTAGATAAAAATTCATGACAACCAATGTACAAGTAAAATGTAAGTCTTTCCAATGGTTGTATCATACTTAAGAGTCAGTACCCAGCTAGCATGTTCTGAGAACCATATCATACCAACTGTTGCAATAATTGTCCATCAACAACTTGTTTCATAAAAACTGTTAAGTTGGCCAAGTAACTAGTTCAAAAGATATACAACAATCATTGTTACTCACAGCACACCAAAGATATTTATCAACAACAGTGGTTTACTGCAGCCTCTCTCTGAACTTTGTGACTACCGCCAAATCAGAAAAACAGAACCATCAACCATATTGGTGATACCTGTACCGTATGTGACATCTTGGTTATAGAAGCAGAATTTACCATCTGACTTGCCGTTTTCCATGGTTCCTGTGCCCACCTGCCTAGTCAACAAACAGGGTTGTGTAGTTTTAGCGTTCAAGGCACTCCTCTTTTCTGTCCTCCGCCTGAACACTGGCCTGCGATCCGTCGCTATAAACCATGAGTCTGATGATCCTTCACACAAAAAGGGCCCTTGTGGAATGATGGCGGGAGAGGTCCGACAGAGAGAGAGAGAGAGAGAGAGAGAGAGAGAGAGAGAGAGAGAGAGAGAGAGAGAGAGAGAGAGAGAGAGAGAGAGAGAGAGAGAGAGAGAGAGAGAGAGAGAGAGAGAGAGAGAGAGAGAGAGAGAGAGAGAGAGAGAGAGAGAGAGAGGGATAGAGATAGAGGGCTTTTGACAGTCCTTCATAAGGAGAAAATTGGACAGCTGATTCGATTTCCCCTTACCCTGAAAGTCACATTTTGTAGGAAAGATAACTAAAACAGAGCTGTGACACAGGATTTGGTCTGCTCAGGACAGTGACATGCATAAGGTAGCCAGGATATGGCTCTGTAATTCCATACAATTATTTGGCTAAGTTTACTTAAAGACTGTGTATATGTTGCTGTTTGAAACGATGATGCATGATGTGCTTCAATGTGTGTTGTGTGTTATGCTTGCAATTGAGTAGGCCTACTGCACGTGATGTTGTAGTGTATTTGCACATATATTTGTTTGTGTGTATGTGTTTATGAGTCACTCATACACACACACAAGGATTCCTATTTCCCCAACGTTGTGTAAATCATGAGTGTGTCATTGGTGTCAGTCTTGCTAGTTGGGTGAACGTTTCTACTGTAGCTGGTAAGGCTATTATTCGTCAGTGTTGTGTGCGTCACTGTGACTATGTGATGCCAGCGGGCACAGTTTCTCAGATCTCACACTCCCATTTCACTGAATGTTGAATTCATGGTGGGTCACGCTTGGCTGATGTTATCTGACTCTGAAGAGAACACCATGCTGAGGCAGGAGCGCATGCGACTCTTGGCCATTGCAACAATGCATTCCACATTCGGTCATATTCAAGTGAGCCTGTGACTTGTTGGAGGCCCACATGAGGGGTGATCTTGGACGAATACATTTACATCCATACTTGGTCTCTTACAGTACATTTATCGTTTAGCTGTCATTTCAGATATACAAGTACATTAGTATGGCTCCTGTTCTACTGTCCAGGAGTTAACACCAATCATTCCAATCTCAGCTGGCTGCCCAGCTAGCACATAACGTTCTGAGAAACATATGTTTCTTAGAGCTTGGTGAGGTCGTGCATACAACCTTCCCACAACTTTCTGTGAATGTTGCAGGATAGTTGCTTGGCATTCGCACATTCTCAGCACATTTAAGGAACTTGACAAAAAAAAGTTATTTTCTTGGTATTTCATTACTTTAACAGAATGTTTTCTAAAAGTTCAAACACGGTAATATTTCATTTTAGTAATGTTCTAGGAACATTCTCCAACTGGTTTGACATTGGGAATGTTCTCAAATAGTTCAGAGAACATTAAGAAACAACGTTCTTCTGTGGGAATTTCAGTACTTCAGGATAACTTCACTGTTGGTTAAGGGATTGTAAGTAAGCGTTTCACGGTAAAGTCTACACTTGTTGTATTCGGTGCATGTGGCAAATAAGGTTTGATTTGATTTGATAACATTTCCTCATGGTTTTATGTAAAGTCATGTTCTCAAATTGTTCAGAGAACATTCATCTTTGGGATAGGCGTGCCGCTAGCGCCCCACCTCGACAACATCCGGTGAAATTGCAGAGCGCGAAATTCAAAATTCGTAATATTAAACATTCATGAAAATACAAGGTGTCTTACATTGTTTAAAAGCTTCATTTGTTAATCCAGCCGCTTTGTCAGTTTTCAAAAAGGCTTTACGGCGAAAGCACACCATGCGATTATCTGAGGACAGCGCCCCGCATACAAAAGCATAACATTTTTCCAACCAAGCAGAGGCATCACGAAAGTCAGATATAGCGCTAAAATAAATCCCTTACCTTTGAAGATCTTCCTCTGGTTGGAATCACAAGGGTCCCAGCTACATAACAAATGATCCTTTTGTTTGATAAAGTCCATCTTTATATCCCAAAAAAGTCAGTTTAGTTGACGCGCTTGACTCAGTAATCCACCGGTTTCCCTCGTTCAAAATGCATACAAATGAATTCCGAAAGTTACCAATAATCTCCGTCCAAACAAGTCAAACTGTCACGACTTCCGCTGAAGTCGGTCCCTCTCCTTGTTCGGGCGGCGTTCGGCGGTCGACGTCACCGGTCTTCTAGCCATCGCCGATCCGCCTTTCATTTTCCATTTGTTTTGTCTTGTCTTCCCACACACCTGGTTTCAATTCCATCATTACATGTTGTGTATTTAACCCTCTGTTTTCCCCCATGTCCTTGTCCGGAATTGTTTATTGTAGTGCTTGTGCACGTTATGCTGGTGTGTACCGGGTTTTGTTTACCCATTGATTTATTGTTCTGTGTATGGTGGTTTTGTTTATTAAACTGCACCATTGTAACAGTTTTTGCTCTCCTGCGCCTGACTTCTCTACCGCCAGTACGAACCCTCTACAGAATTCCGGACCTCACTTATTGAGTCAGCAGGAGTAGGTACCCCGGGTATAGGGGTGGAGGAGCGCGTCCGGGAGCACGCAGCAATGCTCCACCATCTTGGCACCGCCATGGACCGCGTTGTCCAGACAATGGACCGCTGGGAGAGACAGGGAGTTCTCCCAGCGCCTCCACCAGCACAACCGGGGTCTCCACTAGGGGCCCCTCCTTCTCCTGGACCCAGTGGGATTCGTCTCTCCCTTCCCCAGGAATACGATGGGACGGCTGCGAACTGCCAGGGGTTCCTGTTGCAGCTGGACTCCTTCGGGCCGTGAGAGGGTGTCCGCCCTCACCTCGTGCCTCACCGGGAAAACCCTGGAGTGGACCAGTTTGAGGAGTTCACCCGCCGCTTCCGTCTTCGACCACCCGGCCGAGGGTAGAGCGGCGGGTGAACGCCTCTTCCATCTGAGGCAGGGGACAAGGAGCGCACAGGAGTTCGCCCTGGAGTTTCGAACCCTGGCTGCCGGCGCGGGATGGAACAACAGGGCCCTGATCGACCATTATCGCTGCAGTCTGCGCGATGGCGTCCGTCGGGAGTTGGCCTGCAGAGACACCACCCTCACGTTCGACCAGCTGGTGGACCTGTCCATCCGGCTGAATAACCTGCTGGCTACCCATGGACGTTCAGACCGGGGTCTGTTGGTTCCATCCCCCCGCACCCCCTCTCCGATACCCATGGAGCTGGGAGGGGCGGTGCGCAGGGAGACCGGAGGGGGTTCCAGCTCGGGCACCATCTGTGGCCGCAGAGGTCACACTGCCGGTTGGTGCCGGGTTGGTTCCTCTGGGTATCGAGGCAGCAGGCATGGCGGTCTGGCGTCACCCCAGGTGAGCCGACACCTGGGCCCTCTGTTGCACATATGTTTGTGTATGTCACTTTTCCTGAGTTTTACCCGCATTCCCAGCATAAGGCGCTTGTCGATTCAGGCACGGCTGGGAATTTTATAGATAGATCGTTCGCCCATAGTTTAGGGATCCCTATTGTTCCCGTGGCTGTGCCCTTCCCCGTTCACACCTTAGATAGTCGACGATTAGGGTCAGGGTTGATTAGGGAGGCCACCGCTCCTCTGGGCATGGTGACGCAGGGGGGGTCACAAGGAGAGAATTAGTCTCTTCCTTATTGACTCTCCTGCGTTTCCCGTGGTGCTAGGCCTACCCTGGTTAGCTTGTCATGACCCCACTGTATTTTGGCCACAGAGGGCTCTCACGGGGTGGTCGCAAAAGTGCTCTGGGAGGTGTTTAGGGGTTTACGTTGGTGCTACTATGGTGGAAAGTCCAGACCAGGGGTCCACCATGCACATTCCCCCTGATTATGCTGATTTGGCTCTCGCCTTCTCCAAAAAGAAGGCGACTCAATTAGCACCCCATCGACGGGGCGATTGTGCGATAAATCTCCTGGTAGACGCTGCACTTCTCAGGAGTCACGTGTATCCCTTCTCACAGGCGGAGACGGAGGCTATGGAAACATTTTTCTCCGAATCCCTGCGTCAGGGGTACATTCGGTCCACCACGTCACCCGCCTCCTCGAGTTTATTTTTTGTGAAGAAGAAGGAAGGAGGTCTGCGCCCATGTATTGACTATCGGGTATTTGAACCAGATCACGGTGAGGTATAGTTACCCGCTACCGCTCATAGCCACAGCGATTGAGTCAATGCACTTCTTCACCAAACTAGATCTCAGGAGCGCTTACAACCTAGTGCGTATCCGGGAGGGAGCCGAGTGGAAGACGGCTTTCAGTACCACTTCAGGGCACTATGAGTACCTCGTCATGCCGTACGGGTTGATGAATGCGCCATCAGTCTTCCAAGCCTTTGTAGACGAGATTTTCAGAGACCTGCATGGGCAGGGTGTAGTGGTGTATATTGATGACATTCTGATATACTCCGCTACAGGCGCCGAGCATGTGTCCCTGTTACGCAGGGTGCTTGGTCGCCTGTAGGAGCATGACCTGTACGTCAAGGGTATCGCATTTCCACCTCAGGGGTGGAGATGGAGAGTGACCGCATTTCAGCCGTGCGTAATTGGCCAACTCCCACCACGGTAAAAGAGGTGCAGCGGTTCTTAGGGTTTGCCAACTACTACCGGAGGTTTATCTGGGGTTTTGGTCAGGTAGTGGCTCCCATTACCTCACTGCTGAAGAAGGGCCCGGTACGTTTGCAGTGGTCAGTTGAGGCGGCCAGGGCTTTAAGTCGCCTGAGGGCTCTGTTTACCTCGGCTCCCGTGCTAGCCCATCCGAATCACTCTTTGGCGTTCATAGTGGAGGTGGACGCGTCCGAGGCTGGGATAGGAGCTGTGCTCTCTCAGCGCTCGGGTACGCCACCGAAGCTCCGCCCCTGTGCCTTCTTCTCGAAGAAGCTCAGCCCGGCGGAGCGAAACTATGACATGGGGGACCGGGAGCTGTTGGCTGTCGTCAAGGCCTTGAAGGCGTGGAGATATTGGCTTGAGGGGGCTAAACACCCTTTTCTCATCTGGACTGACCACCGCAATCTGGAGTACATCCGGGCAGCGAGGAGACTGAACCCTCGCCAGGCAAGGTGGGCCATGTTTTTCACCCGTTTGTGTTCACCCTTTCCTATAAACCAGGCTCCCAGAACGTGAAGGCAGACGCATTGTCCCGGCTGTATGACATAGAGGAGCAGCCCATGGATCCCACTCCCATGCTCCCCGCCTCCTGCCTGGTGGCACCGGTAGTGTGGGAGCTGGACACGGACATTGAGTAGGCGTTACGTGCAGAGCCCGCTCCCATCCAGTGTCCCGCTGGGCGTCTGTACGTCCCGTCTGCTGTTCGTGACCGGTTGATCTATTGTGGGCCCACACGTCACCCTGGTATGTACCGGGTTTTGTTTACCCATTGATTTATTGTTCTGTGTACGGTGGTTTTGTTTATTAAACTGCGCCGTTGTAAATCATTTTTTGCTCTCCTGTGCCTGACTTCTCTGCCGCCAGTAGGCACTCCCTACACAAACAACGTTTCTAATCAATCCTCAGGTACCCTAATATGTAAATAAACAATATAATTTAAGACAGAGAATAGTATGTTCATTAGCGGAGATAAATAACGAAGTGTGCGCCCTCACCACTACAGCCAAAATGGGAGCCACCTAGAAAAACTTCAAATTCTAGCTAATTTTTCAAAAAAACAAGCCTGAAACTCTTTCTAAAGACTGTTGACATCTAGTGGAAGCCCTAGGAACTGCAATCTGGGAGGTATTCCATTGATATTCCCATAGACAGCCATTATAATGAGTGGTGAGCTCAAAAAAAAATTCTCAGATGGATTCTCCTAGGGTTTTTGCCTGCTATATCAGCTCTGTTATACTCACAGACATTATTTTAACAGTTTTGGAAACTTTAGAGTGTTTTCTATCCAATACTACCAATTATATGCATATCCTAACTTCTGGGCCTGAGTAACAGGCAGTTTACTTTGAGCACCTCATTCATCCAAACTTCAGAATACTGCCCCCTATCCATAAGAAGTTTAAGAAAACGTTCCATAAAAACCACAAGAAACTTGAATAATGTTCAGAGAACATTTTACGAATGTTATTTAAAAGCATATACGTTGAACAAAAATATAAATGCAACATGAAGCAATTTCAAAGATTTTACTGAGTTTACAGCTCATATAAGGAAATCAGTCAATTGAAATGAATTCATTAGGCCCTAATCCAGGGTTAATCCCCTGGGACCCCAAGGGGTGCAAGTTTTGGTTTTTGCCTTAGCACTACACAGCTGATTCAAATAATCAACTAATCATCAAGCTTTGATCATTTGAATCAGCTGTGTAGTGGTAGGGCAAAAACCAAAAAGTGCACCCCTTGGGGTCCCAGGGACAGAGTTTGAGAAACGCTGCCCTAATCTATGGATGTCACATCACTGGGAAAACAGATATGCTTCTGTTGGTCACAGATACACTATATATACAAAAGTATGTGGACACGCCTTCAAATTAGTGGATTCAGCTATTTCGGCCAATATACAATCGAGCACCGAGCCATGCAATCTCCATAGACAAACATTGGCAGTAGAATGGCCTTACTGAAGAGCTCAATGACTCTCAATGTGGCACCGTCATAGGATGCCACCTTTCCAACAAGACAGTTCATAACATTTCTGCCCTGCTAGAGCTTTCCCGACCACCTGTTTTGAGCCCAACATTTTCAGAAAGAAAATACATACAAATTGCCTGTATTGCATGTCACATATCAGTTTGCAAACAATGTAAAAAATAAATATATTTCAGTTAGTAAAGCTGCATACAAACATGGTCTCTTTTTGCTTTCTTGAGAAAGGCAGCTCCAAAATACAAGTGTTTCAGCCTAGCTCAGTGCTTTCTGTGGTGGTGGGGCAGCCAGTGGAAAATACGCAGGGGTTGGTAATGTTCTCTAGTTGCACCGTGATTGGATCAGTGTTCTGTCACTCATGGGGACACTTCGTCACCTCCAAATCTAAGGGTAGAACTTCATAGAGTTACATTAGAAGTACCCATCCATGGACTTATCATGTCAACATCATACTTTCAAAATCTTAGCAGTCATCATCATGAATCAAGTTGACAATCTACTGGCAAATTATTTTTAATCCTTGTCATATGAAGAGAAATAATGAAGAGAAATTATACATAAAACGTATCGGTGCTCATCGGCCATTGGACATAAACATTACACAACAAGTTGGAAATCGCAAATTCAACAATGAGTGGTTTGGAAGGAATCAGTGGCTAACTGTAAGAATTGCAAAGCAATCATGAATAGCCTGCTATTCAGTGGAGTGGGTGTGTGGTCTCTATTCTGGGTTTAAGGGTCTCTTTTCCAAGCTTAAAATTATAAACATTGGCCATGCTGTCAATCCAGTATGCATGATTTCTGCTACGCTCAAAACAACTGTTAACTCGGAACTGGGATATCTGACCTCAGTGATTTCAAGACACCTGGGAACTCTGGGAAAAAACTAGCTCCGACTGGGAAAATACATTTTGAACGGTCATCAAACTCGACTTGTAGGTCAGGAACCCGGGCCTCTTTCTAGAGCTACGACCTGAAGATCACTGACGTCATCATGATTCAACCTTGTTTTTTTTTTGAGTTTCCAGTTGTCTTGAAAGCACCATAAATCCAGAGAATACCAGAATTTGATGACAAAATTTGCCCACGAAGGACCGCCGCACCACCTTCCTGTTCAAGTGAGCACAGCACAAGGTGAGTCCATAAATGTCTTGTATGCTGCTGCATAAATTATGTAATATGCCAGGGAGATGTGTATACTGTAGCTAAGAAAGTAATACTAAGTGTATGTATGTTGTGTAGTAAGCTGCCTCTCCCTAATAATTTGGTATATTTCCCCTCTTACATGTAGCCTATAACCTGTTAAAGACAAATGTAATAATCAAATATTGTAAGAGCTTTCATTGTCTGCTTATATGCCCCCTTTATTTATCCTACGGTTCTGACTTGGTGTACAGGTAGAACACTGTAAGAACGGCCCATGTTCTGAATTCTGTCGCTGTAAATTTCAAAAGTGCTGAACAAATAGTTATATTGACTACGTCCGTCCTAACTCTCTCATTAATGTCTTAATCGAAATTACGGATTGCCTCTTATCCGCTTGTCATCTCCTTATGCCATAGTTTGTACATCTCAATTGTCAGTAGAAACCACAAGTCAGCCATATCAGCTATGTTTTTTTAAAAGGCAGTAAATGAGGCTGAATTAACTGTTATGCTGCCAGACAAGGCTCTGCTGATCGCCAGGTGTAGCAGTGGTAATCTGCTGTTGGGACAGCTTTATGTAGGCCTTAACAGTTTGTGGGCACCGTTTGTCACCGTTATAGTGCAATTAATGTATTGTTTAGTGTTGTGTAGTGGCTTTGCTGGCATGCATCCCCAATTGTTTTTGTTTGTTTGCCCCACCAAGATTAACATGCTAAAATCGCCACTGGGTAGGCCACACAAACTCACAGAACAGAACCGCCGAGTGCTGAAGCGTATAACCGTCTGTAAACGATTGCTACACTCACTACCAAGTTCCAAATTGCCTCTGGAAGCAACGTCATCACAAGAACTGCTCATCGGGAGCTTCATGAAATGGGTTTCCATTGCCGAGCTGCCTCACACAAACCTAAGATCACCATGCACAATGCCAAGTGTCGGCTGAAGTGGTGTAAAGCGCACTGCCATTGGACTCTGGAACAGTGGAAACGCATTCTCTGCAGTGATGAATCACACTTCACCATCTGGCAGTCCAACAGACAAATCTGGTTTTGGCGGATGCCAGGAGAACGCTACCTGCCCCAATGCATAGTGCCAACTGTAAAGTTTGATGGAGGAAGGAATAATGGTCTGGAGCTGTTTTCATGGTTCGGGCTAGGCCCCTTAGTTCCAGTGAAGGGAAATCTTAATGCTACAGCATACAATGACATTCTAGACGATTCTGTGCTTCAAACTTTGTGGCAAAAGTCTGGGAAAGGCCCTTTCCCGTTTCAGCATGACAATGCCCCCGTGCACAAAGCGAGGTCCATACAGAAATGGTTTGTTGAGATTGGTGTGGAAGAACTTGACTGGCTTGCACAGAGCCCTGATCTCAACCCCATCGAAAACCTTTGGCATGAATTGGAACGCAGATCTTCCAACATCTAGTGGAAAGCCTTCCCAGAAGAGTGGAGGCTGTTGTAGCAGCAAGGGGGGGGGGGGGGGGGGGGGGGGGGGGACAACTCTATATTAATGCCCATGATAGTTGGAATGAAATGTTCGACAAGGTGGTGTCCACATACTTTTGGTCATGTAGCGTACCTTATAAAAAAGTTAAGGGCATGGATCAGAAAACCAGTCAGTATCTGGTGTGACCACCATTTGCATCATGTAGTGCGACACATCTCCTTCGCATGGAGTTGATCAGGCTGTTGATTGTGGCCTGTGGAATGTTGTCCCACTCATCTTCAATGGCTGTGAGTAGTTGCTGGATATGGGCAGGAACTGGAAAATGCTGTTGTCCACATCGATCCAGAGCATCCAAAACACGCTCAATGGGTGACATGTCTGGTGAGTATGCAGGCCATGGATGATCTGGGATATTTACAATTTCCAGGATATCAATAAAATGCAATTGTGTGAAACCAAAAACATACATTCCCACAACTTCCAAGGAACCAAATGTGCTAGTGTCACGATCGTGTGGGGGATTGACGGACCAAAACGCAGCAGTTGGAAAATAAGCCATCTTCTTTTATTTTAAAAGATGACAAAAATAAACACGAAACACTTTAACAAAACGAACAAAACAACAGTGACGCTACAAACGTTGTGCACATACATACAGGCTACAAACGTTCTACATAGACAATTACTCACAACCAATGAGAGCCTATGGCTACCCTAAATAAGGCTCCCAATCAGAGACAACCGAAATCAGCTGTCTCTAATTGGGAACTCATTCAGGTAACCATAGACTCTCCTAGATAACTAAACATACATAGACAACGCTAGACATCTACACTCAACACAAACCCATATACTACACCCCATAACCCCTTTACCATATAAACACCCAAAACCAACAAAACATAAACATTCCCCATGTCACACCCTGACCTAACTAAAATAATAAAGAAAACAAAGAATACTAAGGCCAGGGCGTGACAGCTAGCTGGTTGTTTTCCAAGAAATCAGGGAGTTTTGTGTGTTGCCCCTCCTTATGTAACATAGCCTTGTTACCAGTGTCACAAGTTCTTGCCTTGTGCTTGGAAGGCTGCAGCACAGGACCACTGGGGATGAAAAGCTAGTTCAGACGCTCAACAAGAGATGCGTGTTTCAATGAAGGTCACACTATTCCCACAAATCAAGGCCTTCCTGTGAACAATGTTCTCATTCTTTGTGTGTTTGTGGAGTGCTGTTCTCACTCACCCTGATAAGCGTATGGAGGTATGGGAATGTTCTCCTCCGATCTGATACGATGGATGGGTGATGCAGTACATGTGCCATAATACCTCCCACCCCTCCAACCACAAACAACCCCCAGCCCTCCCCTCCACACCCATATCAACAGACCCAGGCACTCCAAGCTAGCTGAAAGGGGGAAGGACCAACATTCGTGAACTTAAGCGTAGGCAAAGTCATATCCAGTCCTCTTTCTCTGAGAAAGGCCCAGCCAGAAACAATTTAACTCCAAACTCCAAAATAAAAGGAAACAAAGTTATCTATGCTCTCTCAGCAGAGGTTTGAGGATTTACTGAAGACAATTATAGGCATAACCAACACACGTGTTATTGAGAAATTCGTCACATAACTGAATTTGGCGAACAAAGTTAACACCAAATGCAGACATTAAGCATAGACACTGTATACATGGTATACATTCTACCACACTTTACTGTGTCATGGTAAATGGTGGGAGTAAAAATACATTCTTGTTGGCATTCCAGAAACAGAATATTCATTGATGGATTCCTCCACTGATCTAGGTTACTTTGCTGATTATAAACAGTTAAAGCTGCAATATATAACTTTTTGGGCGACCTGGCCAAATTCACATAGAAATATGAGTTATAGATCTGTCATTCGCATTGAAAGCAAGTCTGATAAGTGGTAGATCTGTTCTGTGTGCACTATTTCTAAGCTTCCCGTTCTTAAGTTTAGTATTTGCTTCTTTTACTTTCGGTTTTGTACACCAGTTTCAAACCGCTGAAAATACAACATTTTTGGTTATGGAAAAGTTATTTCACAGCGGTTTAGAAGGCACAATGATTCTCTACACAATGACTGCTTGTTTTGTCATGAAAACTGAAACTAGGCGAACTATTAGAATTTTAGCAACAAGGAAATGGCGGAGAGATGTATGCATTGTGCATCATTAAAAGATTGCAGTAGTGGAAAAAGCTCTATATACTGTAGCATTGGTTAACTGAGGCTTACACAGACACACTGACTGTGTTTCATCACCTCTAATGAGGACTTTTGGCTGTGTGACTCAAAGTAAGAGAAATGTCTCATTCATTGCATGGTGCCCTGAGGCATTTACCACACCGTCATATACTCACTGACTACTTCAGTCTTTGCTACAGGCAGAAATCTTGAAGAGACCATGAAGAGACTCATTGCAGGAGTTTTATGGGAAGAACAAGGACATTGTATGTGCCGTTTTATTAGGTGCCTTTAAAATCTCCCTCTCACTGGAGTCTAATTTTGTTATTTTGAATATGTGTTATGTATATGAATATGTGTTTTGAATATGTGTTAAGTTGAAAGTTTCCATACACCTTAGCCAAAAACTCAGTTTTTCACAATTCCTGACATTTAATCCTAGTAAAAATTCCCTGTCTTAAGTCAGTTAGGATCACCACTTTATTTTAATAATGTGAAATGTCAGAATAATAGTAGAGAGAATAATTTATTTCAGCTTTATTTCTTTCATCACATTCCCAGTGGGTCAGAAGTTTACATAAACTCAATTAGTATTTGGTAGCATTGCCTTTAAATTGTTTAACTTGGTCAAACGTTTCAGGTAGCCGTCCACAAGCTTCCCATAATAAGTTGGGTGAATTTTGGCCCATTCCTCCTGACAGAGCTGGTGTAACTGAGTCAGGTTTGTAGGCCTCCTTGCTCGCACATGCCTTTTTCAGTTCTGCCCACAAATGTTCTATAGGATTGAGGTAAGGGCTTTGTGATGGCTACTACAATACCTTGACTTTGTTGTCCTTAAGCCATTTTGCCACAACTTTGGAAGTATACTTGGGGTCATTGTCCATTTGGAAGACCTATTTGCGACCAAGCTTTAACTTCCTGACTGATGGCTTGAGATGTTGCTTCAATATATCCACATAATTTTCCATCCTCATGATGCCATCTATTTTGTGAAGTGCACCAGTCCCTCCTGCAGCAAAGCACCCCTACAACATGATGCTGCCACCCCTGTGCTTCACGGTTGGGATGGTGTTCTTCGGCTTGCAAGCCTCCCCCTTTTTCCTGCAAACATAACGATGGTCATTATGGCCAAACAGCTCTATTTGTTTCATCAGACCAGAGGACATTTGTCCAAAAAGTACGATCTTTGTCCCCATGTGCAGTTGCAAACCGTAGTCTGGCTTTTTATGGCGTTTTTGGAGCAGTGGCTTCTTTCTCGCTGAGTGGCCTTTCAGATGTCGCTAAAGGACTCGTTTTACTGTGGCTATAGATACTTTTGTACCTGTTTCCTCCAGCATCTTCACAAGGTCCTTTGCTGTTGTTCTGGGATTGGTTTGCACTTTTCGCACCAAAGTACATTCATCTCTAGGAGACAGAACACGTCTCCTTCCTGAGTGGTATGACGGCTGCGTGGTGTTTATACTTGCGTACTATTGGTTGTACAGATGAACGTGGTACCTTCAGAAGTTTGGAAATTGCTCCCAAGGATGAACCAGACTTGTGGAGGTCTACAATTTCTTTTCCTGAGGTCTTGGCGGATTTCTTTTGATTTTCCCATGATGTCAAGCAAAGAGACACTGAGTTTGAAGGTAGGCCTTGAAATACATCCACAGGTACACCTCCAATTGACTTAAAATTATGTCAATTAGTATATCAAAAGCTTCTAATGCCATGACGTAATTTTCTGGAATTTTCCAAGTTGTTTAAAGGCACAGTCAACTTAGTGCATGTAAACTTCTGACCCACTGGAATTGTGATACGGTGAATTTTAAGTGAAATAATCTGTCTGTTAACAATTGTTGGAAAAATGAATGGTGTCATGCACAAAGTAGATTTCCCAACCGACTTGCCAAAACTATAGTTTGTTAACAAGAAATTTGTGGAGTGTTTGAAAAACAAGTTTTAATGACTCCAACCTAAGTGTATGTAAACTTACGACTTTAACTGTATATTCAATAAATGCTCATAAAATGTAAGAAATAAAGGATGAATTAGAGTTATGTTATCTCACATCATGTCATGGGTTACATGTTGAGTTTAAGTTTCAAGCCAGGAGCTGCCTTGTTGTGGATGCCTCCAGTCCAAACAAGTCTCTGAGAATCTGTGAACTTCCCATCACCCTCCAACCTAGTCAAAAACAACAAATAGAGCCATAGTTAGCCATAGGCCTAGCCTAACATTCACTTCTAGCCTATATCTACATATGACAGGAAAAAGTGAACATGCTAAAGTCATGGGTTTACCTGTTCTTGCTTCTGCAATATTTGGTCCCATCAGGGAATCTGTATGTCCCAGTGCCGTGGTACAAGTCCCCTTCATACATTGCCCCAGAGGGATGCTCCAGAGTCCCTCTGCCTTCATATTGAATAGAGGGAGCACTGTCCACTCACAGCAAAGTACCCACCCTGAAACCATGTTTGCCTATGCCACTCCTCAACACATATTCCTCTGTGGACCTGCAGCACTCACCTTCTGGTGATGACAGCCCACAATGTAGCTGGTTATAACACGTGGTTCTAACAGTTCGAATCAAAAATCTAATGTTACTGTGTCAATATGATATGATGACTTCCCATATCTGTCACCATTCTGGAAAATATAGGATACTTTCAAACTGCGTTCCTCTGAAATGAAATATATGATTGGAGTTCAAAACATAAGCTGATACATAGGATAATAGTTGGCCTAAAGCACAAAAATGTACAATATTTAGGATATACATAGGATGGTCTGTGAAGTCTGGTCTTTACCTTTGCTTTCTGTGGCCTTTCCTTTCTTCTCTGCAGGAAAAACACTTAATTAATAATGACATTATAAGGAACAGAGTGAATGGAATGGCATCAAACCATGTGGTTGATGTATTTGATACCATCCTGCTTATTCTTCTACAGCCATTACCACGATCCCATCCTCCCCAATTAAAGTGCCACCAACCTCCTGTGGTAGCTAGATAGCTAACTAGCCAGTAAAACTTAACTCCACGATGTACTTCACATCAACTGACCGTCAAGTACACAGTGGAGTTTTACTTGGCTAGCAACTCACCTGACATTTTTGTGATGCTTTGACAAGTTACTTAATGTTGAGTCATTAGCTGGCTTGCTAACTTTAGCTGTCTGTCTGGCTGTGAAGCCAGTCTACACATTTGGGATGTGTTGCTAGTTCAAACATGACTATATCTTACTCTCTTTTTACGTGCTGGTCCAGCTGATTTTGTTGCGCTCTACACTTCCGTAAACGTTATGTTACCATGGCAACTCTAAAGTTATACAACTCTCACCGGAAAAAAAACTTTGACCTCTGATTCATTAACCAATGAGAGAGAAGCTGAATTTGCCGGTGAACCGATCAGCTTTGTGTCAGGTTTGTACATGTTCTTCGGTCTCTGGCTAAATAACCTGTTATTTGTTTCTCTTATGTATTTTTTTCCTCGACCGTTCGTAGATAGTACGTTTTTTTAAAGGAAAAGCTTTTACTAAATGTCCTCTTGCCCATAAAGAAATAAACAATGTGTTCTACCGACCTACCGGTAGCTAGGCCAACTATTTAGCTAGCTAACGTTAACATAGCATGGCTACTGACTAGCCATCTTCAGTACAAGCTGACTGTTAAGTGTACTGTTGAGTCATTCGAATCAATTATCTCGTTTGCCCACAACCCATTGCGTTTTATGAACTAAACACGATGTAAACGTGTTTTGTCAGCCAGAAAGAACAACTTTAGCTACCCGGTTCTCCCTTTTAAGGCACCGTCACTGTGCCTTGTATAATTATGGCCACCAGCGCCGTATGTGTCATTGAACTAAAAACTGAAGCCCAGAGTAGGAAGTGAAGTCAGCAACTGCAAAACAACCGAGTGCTACAGTAATACAAGAAGTATGTCCGGCGCATAATAACATAGTTACCTGACAATGTGTTATGCTATTGAATAGTCAAAGGCTCGTTGCAAACTACATCTGGTATTAGACTGCATCTCTCTCTCTATACAGGTCGACTACAGTATCTTCCTCTCATTCAGCACAGGTCAGAAGCAGGTGTCAAATGCCATTGCATTGAAGGTATGTGTGGTGACTATGCACTTAGTTTTGTGTTGACCTTATTCATGAAATAGACACACATTTTAACTCAAGATGCTTGCCAACCCTGAGCAGGGTTGACACCACAGCACTAATAATGTACCTCTTGATTTGTCTGCTTTTGTTCTCTTCAGGTGTGATTGTACTTTGGATTACAGAAAGAGACGTGAAATGAGTGGAAGAAGGAGGGGGCAGCCCAACAGAGGTGGAGGGCGATTTAACAAGCCCAGAGGAGGAGGAGGGAGAGGAAGAGGAGGAGGAGGAGGAGGAGGGGGAGGAGGAGGTGGAGGTGGAAAGGCAGCTAGTGGTGGCTGGGATGACGGTGATGATTTCAGCCTTGATTTTGGACCCAGTCGCTCAACCAGGTACAGTGTAATTACATTTACATTTTAGTAATTTAGCCAACACTCTTATCCTGAGCATTCTTCTTAAGATAATTAGTTAGCTACTAGAGTAGTCATGCTTGCTCTGATCCTTTGAAATGTGGAATAAGCCTGAATAATTAACTTATTTCTCATCTCTCTTTCTCTATCCACAGGCCCACCTCGGGCAGAGGAAGGGGTGGGAGCAGCCGGGGCAGCGGGGGTAGCAGCAGAGGTAGAGGAGGAAGGGGAAGGAGCACTGGTGGTGGGAGGGGTAGAGGTGGCGGAGATAGGGGTAGGGGAAAGGTTAATGGTAGGGGTTTACCCAAGTCCCTAATTAGTGAGAGACCTCGGCCTAGGCTGCTGGATGAAGACAGGCCTCGCCTCAGGCCTGAGATGATGGGTAACATGCCCATGCAGAAGATCTTCATGACAAATGAGAACCAGGAGCAGGTGAAAGAGCTGCTGAGAGAGCTGCAGACCCAGGACTACGACGACGAGCCATATGAGTGAGTTCTCAAAACATACTGTGAGAGACTGTCCACTGGGGTGCCTTTTAGAACACTGGGGTGCCTTTTAGAACACTGGGGTGCCTTTTAGAACACTGGGATGCCTTTTAGAACACTGGGGTGCCTTTTAGAACACTGGGGTGCCTTTTAGAACACTGGGGTGCCTTTAGAACACTCCTTTAGGATACTGGGGTGCCTTTAGGACACTGGGGTGCCTTTAGGACACTGGGGTGCCTTTAGGACACTGGGGTGCCTTTAGAACACTGGGGGACTGTATAATATTAGAATAATTGGTTTGTCTTCAGGGATGGTGTTTCCTTCTCGGCAGAGATTTGTTTAGTTGTACTGGGATGTATCAGGTGTCACCTTGTTGACCCGAATAGACTAATAACATCATGTGATCTTAACCCACCTGTCCTTTCTCAGTGAAGAAGATGAGTATGAGGAAGAGGAGGAGTATGATGAGCTGGATTACCGGGAGGAAGGGCAGTTCTGGAACACCCATGATGAGCCTGTTGAGAGTGCAGAGAGCCCCGTCTATGATCCTGACTCTGAGGATGAACGGCGGCCCACTCCCGAAGCAGTCATAGGACTGTTTGCCATAGGAAAGCTCTGCAGGTATCAACACCACTTAGATTCAGACTTAACCTTCTGTACCCATCTCTGCTCTAATGATATGTCAGGGTGGGATATTTAGTGACATTTTTTAAATTGTTTATGAAGGGGGTTGCTTCCAGTCATTTTGATGAATGTGTCATGTCTTGATGTGTCGTTTCTAACATCCCTCCCTCGGCGTTGTGTGTAGGTATGGTTTCGACCGGGAGCGCAGCAAGCAGGCCCTGGAGGCAGGTGTTGGGGAGGTGGGAGCCACCATGGAACAGCTGCTCCTCCAGGTCTTCTCCGAGCGCTACGGCCCCAAAGCTGTCTCCCCCGATGGCCTCCAAGGGGCGCCCATGGACGAGTGCCTCACCCAGAGACAGGAGGAGGCCTTGGCCCTCACCGCAATCTACGGCGACCGCTTCACCGAGCGCATCGCCAACAGCGTTTGGACTGTCACTTTGGACCCTGACTTCCTAGCCGACATTGCAGGAGGAAAACAAAACGCATCTGCTCGCACCGACGACTCCGTTCAAATTAGGGACGTCTGCAGCTTCTACCTAAAGGGTGCCGGCTGCAAGTTTGGAGCTAAGTGCAAGTATAAGCACCAGATGCCCACCAAGGGAACAGCTTCGGGCCCTCAAGACCCCGTGGGAGCCAGCCAACCTGGGTTCAGCAGCTACTCCTCTCCAGAGTATGAGCTGGAGGTCCGCTTCCCTAAAGGGAACCGCTACCCCTTCCAGGCCCCTGTCGTAGCCTTCAGCACTAACGATGAGACCATAGGGGCCGCAGCCAGGCTGAGTGTCACAGAACATCTGTTCGGGGAGGCCTTGGCTGCAGCGAAGGAGGGGGAGCCCGTGGTCTACACCCTGATCACTTGCTGTGAGGACGAGGCCACCATGAAGGAGCTGCTGTCAGTCACGCATCATAAATACAGCTCCCTGCCCCCTGTGGTAGTGGCTCCACCCCCTGCTGCTGTTGCCATGACGAAGAGCAAGAGTGGGAGGAGCAACACGGCATTACATGTGGAGAGCAAGAGTAGTACGAACACCAACAGAACTACCCTAACTAACAGCACCGCCAACAGCAGAACTGCCCCAACTAACAACAGCACCGCCAACAGCAGAACTGCCCCAACTAACAACAGCACCGCCAACAGCAGAACTGCCCCAACTAACAACAGCACCGCCAACAGCAGAACTGCCCCGACTAACAGAACAAGCAGCCACAGGATACAGCAGGCCACAGAAGACTTGGAGGAGGAGGAGGATGATGATGAGGAAGAAGTAGTGGTTCCTGAGACCGAGAGCTATGTCAACCTGAGGAAGAAGATGGTGAAGAGACATGAAGAGAGGACAGGGAGCCAGCAAAAGGAGAACGCCAAACTGTGTCGAGAGTTCAGGACAAAACAGGTAGAGTAGAGAATGTACTTCATTCTGGGCTGTTACTACAGTACAAGAGGGACATGTAAACAGCCTGTCTTATGCTATTTAGCTCCATCTATTGGTGGTATGGGAGACTTGCGATTCATCAGTCCTGTCCAATACTAGTCATGGCCATATCCATACGCCTGAAAACATGTAGTCATGAAAAAGTGAATGTCTGTTCTGTTTTCTCCATCTAATCCCCTGTTGCTGTTCCTTTCTCTGCCAGTCATCCAGGCGCTTCACCTCCATGTTGCAGCAGAGACAGAAGCTGCCTGCTTGGAATGAGAAGGAGAACATCCTGGACCTGTTGGACAACTGCCAGGTGCTGGTGGTCAGTGGCATGACTGGGTGAGTCAGTGACAGGCCTGAGTACACTGCAGCACAGCACACTGTGGCCAATATGGAATATTTCTAGGACCATTTTCAGTATTTGCATCAATCTGGAAAGTAAAATCTAATAATTAGTTATAGACAATTGTTTGTGTGGAATGCCACAGATGTTACTAGAGATGTTGCATTTTCCAGTATTCTGTGTTTGTTGTTAATATCTGGTGTCTTTGTGGTGGTCTTGTACAGGTGTGGTAAGACCACCCAGATCCCTCAGTTCATTCTGGATGCATCTCTGAGTGGGCCTACTGACCAGGTGGCTAACATCATCTGCACCCAGCCCCGCCGTATCTCTGCCATCTCCGTGGCTGAGAGGGTGGCACAGGAGCGGGCAGAACGCCTCGGTAACTCAGTGGGCTACCAGATCCGCCTGGAGACCGTCAGGGTCAGTGGAACTCAATGTTGTTCACATGCATAACCTTGTATTCTAGTTAAAGCAGTTTAAAAAAAATACTTGAATTACACTTGCTACCTCTCTCCCATATTCCCCCCTATATCTCTCATATCCCCCCTCTCCCTTTCTCATATCCCCCCCTTTCCCTCTCTCATATCTCCCCCTCTTTCTCATATCCCCCCTCTATCTCTCATTTCCCCCCTAACTCTCTCTCTCATATTTCCCCCCCATCTCTCTCTCTCATATTTCCCCCCCATCTCTCTCTCTCATATTTCCCCCCCCATCTCTCTCTCTCATATTTTCCCCCCATTTCTCTCTCTCATATTTCCCCCCCATCTCTCTCTCTCATATTTTCCCCCCCATCTCTCTCTCTCATATTTTCCCCCCCATCTCTCTCTCTCATATTTTCCCCTCATCTCTCTCTCTCATATTTTCCCCCCATCTCTCTCTCTCATATGTTCCCCCCATCTCTCTCTCTCATATTTTTCCCCCCATCTCTCTCTCTCATATTTTTTCCCCCCACCTCTCTCTGTCATATTTTTCCCCCCACCTCTGTCATGTGTATTCCCCCCCCAACTCTCTCTGTCATGTGTATTCCCCCCCTCTCTCTGTCATGTGTATTCCCCCCCCAACTCTCTCTGTCATGTGTATTCCCCCCCCCAACTCTCTCTGTCATGTGTATTCCCCCCCCAACTCTCTCTGTCATGTGTTTTCCCCCCCCCCAACTCTCTCTGTCATGTGTATTCCCCCCCCCCCAACTCTCTCTGTCATGTGTATTTCCCCCCCCTACTCTCTGTCGTGTATATTTCCCCCCCCTACTCTCTCTGTCGTGTATATTTCCCCCCCCCCAACTCTCTCTGTCGTGTATATTTCCCCCCCCCCCCAACTCTCTCTGTCGTGTATATTTCCCCCCCCAACTCTCTCTGTCGTGTATATTCCCCCCCCCCCCAACTCTCTCTGTCGTGTATATTTCCCCCCCCCCCAACTCTCTCTGTCGTGTATATTTTTTCCCCCCCAACTCTCTCTGTCGTGTATATTTTTTCCCCCCCAACTCTCTCTGTCGTGTATATTTTCTCCCCCCCAACTCTCTCTGTCGTGTATATTTTTCCCCCCCAACTCTCTCTGTCGTGTATATTTTTCCCCCCCAACTCTCTCTGTCGTGTATATTTTTCCCCCCCAACTCTCTCTGTCGTATTTCCCCCCCCAACTCTCTCTGTCGTATTTCCCCCCCCAACTCTCTCTGTCGTATTTCCCCCCCAACTCTCTCTGTCGTATTTCCCCCCCCAACTCTCTCTCTCGTATTTCCCCCCCCATCTCTCTCTCTCGTATTTCCCCCCCACCTCTCTCTCTGTCATATTTTTCCCCCCCAACTCTCTCTGTCATATTCCCCCCCCAACTCTCTCTCTCTCATATTTCCCCCCCCTCTCTCTCATATTTCCCCCCCCCTCTCTCTCTCTCTCTCATATTTTTCCCCCCCTCTCTCTCATATTTTTCCCCCCCAACTCTCTCTCTCTCATACCCCCCCTTCTCTCTCTCTCATATTTTTCCCCCTCTCTCTCTCTCTCTCTCTCTCTCTTTTCCCCCATGTGTGTGTCTGTGTGTGTCTCTCTCCCTCAGTCTGCGGCCACCAGGCTGCTGTACTGCACCACAGGAGTTCTACTGAGGAGGCTGGAGGGGGAGGCAGACCTCACAGGGATCTCTCATGTCATAGTGGATGAGGTGCATGAGCGCACAGAAGAGAGGTGAGATATCGAACACATACACACTGTGAGATACTTATTATTATGCATAAGCACGAAAGCTAACAGCATACAGACTCGCTCACTATTGTGCTAGTAGCCTCCCCGTGCTTTTGACCACTGTCTCTTTCGCTCTCGCTCTCTCGCTTTCCTTCCGTCCCTCTCCCTCAGTGACTTCCTCCTGTTGGTGTTGAAGGATCTGATGGTCCAGCGACCAGACCTGAAGATCATTCTGATGAGTGCCACCCTCAACGCTGACCTCTTCTCCCAGTACTACAACAACTGTAACACCATCCACATACCAGGTACTGATGCACACCATTTACCACAGCACACACCGTCCACATACCAGGTACTGATACACACCATTTACCACAGCACACACCGTCCACATACCAGGTACTGATACACACCATTTACCACAGCACACACCGTCCACATACCAGGTACTGATACACACCATTTACCACAGCACACACCGTCCACATACCAGGTACTGATACACACCATTTACCACAGCACACACCGTCCACATACCAGGTACTGATACACACCATTTACCACAGCACACACCGTCCACATACCAGGTACTGATACACACCCTCTACCACAGCACACACCGTCCACATACCAGGTACTGATACACACCCTCTACCACAGCACACACCGTCCACATACCAGGTACTGATACACACCCTCTACCACAGCACACACCGTCCACATACCAGGTACTGATACACACCCTCTACCACAGCACACACCGTCCACATACCAGGTACTGATACACACCCTCTACCACAGCACACTCGTCCACATCCTTGAAGACTCAAATCAAATCTTATTTGTCACATACACATGGTTAGCAGATGTTAATGCGAGTGTAGCGAAATCCTTGTGCTTCTAGTTCCAACAATGCAGTAATATCCAACGAGTAATATAACCAAACAATTTCACAACTACCTTATACACACAAGTGTAAAGCTGCTGCGCCTTCTTCATCACTCTGTCTGTGTGGTTGGACCATTTCAGTTTGTCTGTGATGTGTACGCCGAGGAACTTAACTTTCTACCCTCTCCACTACTGTCCCGTCGATGTGGATAGGGGGATGCTCCCTATGCTGTTTCCTGAAGTCCACGATCATCTCCTTTGTTTTGTTGACGTTGAGTGTGAGGTTATTCTTGGTAAGAGGAACAATGGTGGCCATGTTGAAGCATGTGGGAACAGCAGACTGGAATAAGGATTGATTGAATATGTCCGTAAACACACCAGACAGCTGTTCTGCGCATGCTCTGAGGACGCAGCTGGGGATGCCGTCTGGGCCTGCAGCCTTGTGAGGGTTGACGCGTTTAAATGTTTTACTCACGTCGGCTGCAGTGAAGGAGAGCCCGCAGGTTTGATAGTGGGCCGTGTCAGTGGCACTGTTGTCCTTAAAGCGAGCAAAGAAGTTGTTTAGTCTGTCTGGGAGCAAGACATCCTGGTCAGCGACGGGGCTGGTTTTCCTTTTATAGTCCGTGATTGACTGTAGAACATGCCACATACTTCTTGTGTCTGAGCAGTTGAATTGTGACTCTACTTTGTCTCTATAGCTGGTTTGATTGCCTTGCGGCGGGAATAGCTACACTGTTTGTATTCAGTCATGTTTCCGGTCACCTTGCCCTGACTAAAAGCAGTGGTTTGCACTTTCAGTTTTGCTGGAATTCTGCCATCAATCCACGGTTTCTGGTTTGGGAATGTTTTAATAGACGCTGTGGGTACGACATCGCCGATGCACTTGCTAATAAACCCGCTCACCGAATCAGCGTCTTCATCAATGTTGTTGTTCACTGCAATGTGGAACATATCACAGTCCACGACTCTTAGCGTATTTAGGGCAAGGTGTATAACAAAGTGTATAGTTAGACCAGTCAGTAGTTACGTCACGATCTCTTGTGTTTCCCAGGACGCACTTTCCCTGTCGACCAGTTTTTCCTGGAAGATGCAATTGCCAAAACACGGTAAATATCGCACTCCCAAACCTGAAATATTTTACCAGAAACACAAGGTGTTGTTTCTGTTCTTCAGGTTTGTTTGTACATTCTACTCTCCTCCCAGGTATGTGATTGAGGATGGCAGTCCGTTCATGCGCTCGGGCGGGGGAAAGGACAAGTCCTCATCAGGCAGTAAGGGGGTCAGAGGGGGGGCCAAAGACCCCGTGGACCAACTGGGAGACGACATGTGGTCCTTCATGAACCTCCAGAAAAAAGACTTCATTAAAGACTCCATCCCTGACCAGCAGCTCAGCCTGCAGGAACTCACTGTCCGATACAAAGGTTTCTGATCTCCCCTCTGCCAAATACACCACACTGTCTGAAATGGAACCCTATTCCCTATATAGCGCACTGCTACTTTGTCTGGGAGGAGAATGTTAATCAGGATGTTTTTGTTTGTTTAAAGACACCAAGAAATCTGTCTTGAAGACCATATCTGCCATGGACCTGGATAAGATCAACATGGACCTGGTGGAGAGTGTGCTGGAGTATATTGTGGACGGGGACCACAGCTACCCTCCAGGTGAGCGAGCACTACAGACAGAATTATTACTAGGAATGACAGATGGATAGTTGCACAGTAAAGGTGTAGCAATATGATTTCAATTGAGTTAACATTTGGCCATGCAGTTATGCAGTACCTGTGTGTTAATACTCAATACTCCTGTACCAACACAACCTTCCCTGTCCTGCTCTGTCCAGGTGCTGTGTTGGTATTCATGCCGGGCCTGGCTGAGATTAAGACTCTTTATGAGCAGCTCCAGTCCAACAGGATGTTCAACAACCGGAACAGAGCCAGGTAAGGAAATACATGGACCACTGTACTGGATGAGATTCTGATTTGTGTGAGATTGTGATGGGTTTAGGTTTTCTACAGGTGTGTTTGTGGTACAGCTGTAGATGGGTTATGTTTGTTGTGGATATAGTTGTGTGTGTGTGTCCCAGGTGTGTGGTGTACCCGCTCCACTCGTCCCTGTCTAATGAGGAGCAGCAGGCTGTGTTCAAGCGTCCACCAGAGGGCGTCACAAAGATCATCATCTCCACCAACATCGCTGAGACCTCCGTTACCATCGACGACGTGGTCTACGTGGTAGACTCAGGCAAGATGAAGGAGAAGAGGTACTATAACCTCTGACCTCTAAACCCTCTGATGTCTTTGCAGACAGGGGGCTGTGTTCCAATACGCTCAACTGGTTTCCTTTACAGTCAAATTCTAATGAGAGCACATTGGATAATTTAAACTCTTTTAATGGGTACAACTCATATATTCTCTATACTAACCTCTTGTAAGGAGGGGACCAAGTACTTGATAACTGTGCCTGTGAGGATGCTTATAAAACACATTGGACCAGATGGTATGTGAGTGTTATTTCGCTGACTCAGTCTGTCCCCTCAGTTACGACGCCTCTAAGAGCATGGAGAGCCTGGAGGAGTCGTGGGTGTCCCGTGCCAACGCCCTACAGAGGAGAGGGCGAGCGGGCCGCGTGGCCTCAGGGGTGTGCTTCCATCTCTTCACCAGCCACTGCTTCCAACACCAGCTGGCAGAGCAGCAACTGCCAGAGATCCAGAGAGTCCCCTTGGAGCAGCTCTGCCTCAGGTAATCAGAGCAGAACAGGATTCATGTCCCCTAACTACAGCACTGTGCCTCTCGTGGCGCTCTCAACTGACCAATTAGGTGTTATTTATTCATGTACTGTCTCATGTAGATCCTTATTTAACCACTGACAGTCATTCATTTGAACCTTCCCTGCATTTTCAATGTAGGAACTCATGATGTGTTGTCACCAATGTAAACATTTTCACTTGGAGATTTCCCAAATGCCCTCTTTCTCCAACTCCATCTGTCTTTATCCCCACTTCCACCTCTCAGGATTAAGATCCTGGATGTGTTTGCGGAGCGGCCATTGGATTCTGTGTTCTCTCGGCTCATTGAGCCCCCGGCCATGGGCAGTCTGGATGCGGCCAAGCAGCGTTTGCAGGACCTGGGGGCTCTGACTGCCGACGAGAAGCTCACCCCTCTGGGCTATCACCTGGCCTGTCTGCCTGTGGATGTCCGCATTGGCAAACTCATGCTGTTTGGTGCCATCTTTCGCTGCCTGGACCCTGCCCTCACCATCGCTGCCAGCCTGGCCTTCAAATCCCCCTTCGTAAGCCACCTCTAACTACCATTTGTGGCTCTGAGCCTACCAATGGTCTTGGGAATGAGTAGAAACGTTAACTGAAAAGAAAGGAGCAATAATTAAGAATTGTCGCTGAAGTGTGAACTCCTGTGATTCACTCTGTGAGTGTTGAAAAGGAAAGAAAACATTTGTTTTTCACAGTCGCAAGTCTCTCTCCTGTGTTCTCACCCCTCTCCTGTGTCCTCTCCTGCTTCCTTCTTTCTCTCCTCTCCTGCGGTGTGTTCTTACTGTGGCCAGGTGTCTCCTTGGGATAAGAGGGAGGAGGCCAATGAGAAGAAGCTGAATTATGCCCTGGCCAACAGTGACCATCTGGCCCTGCTGCAGGCATACAAGGTGCTGTGCTGTACATACTGGATAGACCTGAACCACTCCACTGTGTATCCTCTAACCATGTCATCCATATTGACATTCCATAACACTCACTCAATACTGAAATGTTAGCTGAACCAGCTATGGAAAAATTGCGTTTATCTTGAGAAACAGATGAACAGGTTCTGAGTGGCAATGCAATATTTAGAACCATCTAAATCACAGAGTAGCTATACATAGGATTTGCAGTGGATATGTCACTGTCTAAGGTAATATGTGTTGCCGTTGCACAGGGCTGGTGTGGTGCAGCCAAAAACGGGAATCAGGCCGGGTTTCAGTACTGCAGAGAGAACTTCCTGTCTAGCCGGGGCTTACAGGTGAGACACTCTTCTGTGGCATCGTCTCCTGACAGGTGGCATTACTACCATGTTTTGTACAGTACTTGCAAGAGTCTGAGATGTGCTTTTTGGTGTGCAGGAGATAGCCAGTCTGAAGAGGCAGTTTACAGAGCTGCTGTCTGACATTGGCTTCGTCAAGGAGGGACTGAAGGCTAGAGTCATTGAGAGAATGGCTGCCAAAGGGACTGATGGTATAATGGAGGCTACGGGCCGTGAGGTAGGATGTTTTATTGAGAAATATATATCTAAGACATCTCCATTATATAAATCCTGCATTGCTATATAAAATCTGTTCATAAATCATTAAGTGAATAATTTCACCCTTTAACTCTTGGACAGGCCAACCTCAACTCTGACAACATCAGGTTGATGTCTGCCATGCTCTGTGCTGCCCTGTATCCCAATGTAGTACAGGTGAGCCTTCACCCATCCAGCATGATCAACAGCTCAGTCCTTGTATGTGTACCTGAGCTAAGCCAGTGTTTCCCTGTGCTAGGTGAGGTCTCCCCATGAGAAGTTCAAGCAGACCAGTAAAGGAGCGGTGAAGATGCAGCCCAAAGCAGACGAGTTGCGCTACATGACCAAGAATGACGGCTGTGTCCACGTACACCCCTCCTCCGTCAACTACACGGTAACACACAGCCTCATGAATAAAGTACAGAGACAACCACTAGTCTTTTACAGTAACTAAACAACCACACAATAGATACCATGTTAGTTTGTGTGTGCCTGTGTGTGGTGGTTTCAGGTGCGCCACTACGACAGCCCCTACCTGGTGTACCATGAGAAGGTGAAGACAAGCCGTGTGTTCATCAGAGACTGCAGCATGGTGTCGGTGTACCCCTTGGTGCTGTTTGGGGGGGGACAGGTCAACGTGGAGCTGCAGAAGGGAGAGTTCGTCATCTCCCTGGACGACGGCTGGATCCGGTTCGCCGCAGCATCGCACCAGGTCAGCTGATTGGTTATCACTCTCAGAATGACCATTTAAGATCCTGACCTGGCTACCTGGCCCCTAGTTATAGCCTGGTCAGTTCACGTGTTCAGGGCAGGGGGAACTGGGCCATTATAATGAGTAATAAGCTCTTCGTCAATCAGCTCTGTGTTCCTGACGGCAGTATCTTCTGTGTGTGGCTGCAGGTGGCAGAGCTGGTGAAGGAGCTGCGCTGGGAGCTGGACCAGCTCCTTGAAGATAAGATCAGAAACCCCAGCATGGACCTGTGTACTTGTCCGAGAGGCTCCCGTATCATCCACATGATCGTCAAGCTCATCACCACCCAGTAAACCACCCGGCTCCCCTCCATTACACACCCAGCACTTGTCTTTAGATCAATACTTTGCTCCCCACCTCCAGTCTTACAGTACATTGGATCAAGTCTTATTGGTGGTAGCATTGCAATGATACAAGTGCTGCTGAACAAGCATACAGAACTCACTGTTTTTGCTGTCATAGGAAGTGCAATAGATTTGGCAGAGTTGATTGTTAAATTTGAACTGAATTGCTAAAAAGGTCATTTAACTGAAATGGTAATTTGCCATTGATTGTGTATATATATTTTGGCCACATTTCCTGTATATATGGGAAACTCAAGTTGCGTTTTATTATAGGTTGTGCCTTTCTTGCACACAACTAAAAATAGCATTTGAGTCCATATTGGATTCCCGTACTGAAAATGGTTGCACATTTATGCTTTTGTGTGTATTTAGATATAACTAATGCATGATTGACTGAAATGTAAATAGAGCTCTAAGAGCTTCTGCATTATTGTCTTTCTGTACATTTATATAGATAAAATTAACACGCTGATGTAAAAATCATGCCATCACTATTAAAAGGGCTCATTGAAATGTAGACAATTTGGTAAAAAGCTGCCAAAGAATTTATAAACAATGTCTCATCAGCTTCAGTGACTAACTTTAGTCTGATGAATATTACAACTGAAAATAAATCAAAAAAATAAGTTGTGTGGGTGAATTTATGTAGTCCTTTTTAGTTGTTCAATTGTTTAAGCACAATCACGTTGTAGGCATTGTGAAGTCTTCCACTTTATATCTACATTTTGCTGTATTAAAAGTTGACACATTTTTAAAGGCACAATGCTGTCAGACTTGATTTTCCCTGTGATTTTGTATATTTTCACACTGAGGTTGGAATAACCAGCTAAGACACAGCTTATTGTTGGCCAAGGCTCTGACACTGCCAACCTCTGAGGCAATAGCATTGACGCCTTTTGTGCTGAATGTCAAAAAGGCGATGACTGCAGCTGTAGATGGTACAGATCCATTTCTGTCTCCCGGACACCATCCACTGTACATGTTGCTGCTTCAGTTCCAGACCTAAAACATGCATTTAGAGACCCTGAAAAGACAAGTGAGGAGTCTGCTCTAAAAGGGCTGGATGGGAGTTTCACAGATGACCAGCTTATTGATTCAACTGTGGACATTATCTACCCAAATGCCGCATTCACGTGCTAGTTGGAACTAGGAAACTGACATTTCAAACTTGCTAACTGGTTGTAGTTAGTTATACATGTGACGCTTTCAACGAATCAGCAAGTCAGACAATTTAGAGATTCCTATTTCTGACTAGCATATGAACTCTGCATTAGATGCATAGCAAAATCAGCTGCTGCCTCAGCCCGTCTGAAGTTGAGCTTGAAGTGGTTCTCCAAGAGTTCTGAGATCGACTCTCAATCTGAATCGTGTGTGTGCTGAAGTCTATGGAGCCACATAACCAGAGGAAGTCCACTCCTGAGCCAGGAAAGCTTGAGTCACATTCCTTTGTCAGTGGGAGAACGTCTCTGTGGTGCTGGTTAGATCCCAGACCACTAACCACCTGCTTGAGGCTATGGTTAAGAAACTGTTGAGAAAAATGCTCCTCCAATGCCTTTCCATTCCAGAGTTAACTGAAACAACGAAGCTGCCTCTTCTAGTTACAATGATGACAATCTTGTAGTTTAAATTTCACCCTCAACAATTTACGTTGATTACTTATTTTTTCATATCCAATGTACACTGAACAAATACAGTGCCTTCAGAAACTATTCAGACCCCTTGACTTTTTCCACATTTTGTTACGTTACAGCCTTATGCCAGAATAGATTAAATAGTTTTTTCCCTCATCAATCTACACACAATATCCCATAATTACAAAGCAAAAACTGTTTTTTTGAAATGATTGCTAATTTATATATATTTTAAACCCTGAAATATCACATTGACCAGTATTCAGACCCTTTTCTCAGTACTTTGCTGAAGCACCTTTGGCAGCGATTACAGCCTCGAGTCTTCTTGGGTATGACGCTACAAGCTTGGCACGTCATTATTTGGGGAGTTTATCCCATTCTTCTCTGCAGATCCTCTCAAGCTCTGTCAGGTTGGATGGAGAGCGTTGCTGCACAGCTATTTGCAGGTCTCTCCAGAGGTTTTCGCTCGGGTGCAAGTCCGGGCTCTGGCTGGGCCACTCAAGGACATTCAGAGACTTGTCCTGAAACCACTCTTGCATTGTCTTGGCTGTGTGCTTTGGGTCGTTGTCCTGTTGGAAGGTGAATATTCGCCCCAGTCTGAGGTCCTGAGCAGGTTTTCATCAAGGATCTCTCTGTACTTTGCTCTGTTCATCTTTGCTTCGATCCTGACTAGTCTCCCAGTCCCTGCCGCTGAAAAACATCTCCACAGCATGATGCTGCCACCACCAAGCTTCACCATAGGGACGGTGCCACATTTCCTCCAGATGTGACGCTTGGCATTCAGGCCAAAGAGTTCAATCTTGGTTTCATCAGACCAGAGAATCTTGTTTCTCATGGCCTGAGAGTCTTTAGCTGCCTTTTGGGAAACTCCAAGTGGGCTGTTGTGCCTTTTACTGAGGAGTGGCTTCCGTCTGGCCACTCTACCATAAAGACCTGATTGGTGGAGTGCTGCAGAGATGATTGTCCTTCTGGAAGGTTCTCCCATCTCCACAGATGAACTCTAGAGCTCATTCAGAGTGACCATCGGGTTCTTGGTCACCTCCCTGACCAAGGCCCTTCTCCCCCGATTTCTCAGTTTGGCCTTGCGGCTACCTTTAGGAAGAGTCTTGGTGGTTCCAAATTTCTTCCATTTAAGAATGATGGAGGCCAATGTGTTCTTGGGAACCTTCAATGCTGCAGAATGTTTTTAGTACCCTTCCCCAGACCTGTGCCTCGACGCAATCCTGTCTCGGAGCTGTCAACTGTGAGACCTAATATAGACAGATATGCGTCTTTCCAAATCATGTCCATTCAATTTAACACAGGTGGACTCTAATCAAGTTGTAGAAACATCTCAAGGATGGTCAATGGAAACAGGATGCACCTGAGCTCAATTTCAAGTCTCATAGCAAAAGGTCTGAATACTTTTTAAAATAAGACATCTGTTTTCGCAAGAATAAAAAAAATAACGTTTTTGTTTTGAGGTTGTGGTATTGTGTGTAGATTGATGAGGATTTTAAAATGTAATCAATTTTAGAATAAGGCTGTAACATAACAAAATGTGGAAAAAGTCAAGGGGTTACTGTCCGAATGCATTATATAGAAACGTAATATGTAAAGTGTTAGTTCCATGTTTCATGAGCTGAACCAATTTTCACAAACCTTGTATAAAATATGATGAATTTGTAACTTTGAAACAACATAAGATCTTCAATGTTATATCTACTAGAAAGAAAATACTATATGTTGGGCAGCACTTCTCACTGGAGAGTTGATCTGTCTACAGCTATCCCTTTGGTCTCCCATCCAGCGTTTTAATCAAGCCCATATTATATATTTGTTACTGACTACTACCAATGTGCTATTGTGAGAACGATTATTGAGAAACATCTTAATAACTAAATATATTCACTGTTGCTATTGAAGTCATTCCAAAGGTTAGGTTTAACACAGCAAATAAAATGTACCCATACCCTTATAAGTCACCAAACATTAGGAACCCCCCACCCCTTTTGCCCTCAGAACAGCCTCAATTCGTTGGGGCATGGAAATTTGACTTGTCACACAAAAACACTCAAGAACTTTTACAGATGCACAATTGAGAGCATCCTGTTGGGCTGTATCACAGCCTGGTACGGCAACTGCTCCGCCCACAACCGCAAGGCTCTCCAGAGCGTAGTGAGGTCTGCACAACGCATCACCGGGGGCAAACTACCTGCCCTCCAGGACACCTACACCACCCGATGTCACAGGAAGGCCAACAACCACCCGAGCCACTGCTATCATCCAGAAGGCGAGGTCAGTACAGGTGCATCAAACCTGGGACCGAGAGACAGAAGCTGTTTTTCAATCTCAAGGCCATCAGACGGTTTAACAGCCATTAACAGCCATTAACAGCTATCACTAACATTGAGGGCTGCTGCCAACATACTGACTCAACTCTAGCCACTTTAATAATGGAAAAATGGATGTAATAAATGTATCACTAGCCACTTTAAACAATGCCACTTCATATAATGTTTACATACCCTACATTACTCATCTCATATGTATATACTGTACTCTATACCATCTACTGCATCTTGCCATCTTGATGTAATAAATGTATCACTAGCCACTTTAAACAATGCCACTTTATATAATGTTTACATACACTACTCATCTCATATGTATATACTGTACTCTATACCATCTACTGCATCTTGCCATCTTGATGTAATAAATGTATCACTAGCCACTTTAAGCAATGCCACTTTCATATGTTTACATACCCTACATTACTCATCTCATATGTATAGACTGTACTCTATACCATCTACTGCAACTTGCCTATGCCGTTCGGCCATCACTCATTCATATATTTTATGTACATATTCTTATTAATTCCTTTACACTTGTGTGTATAAGGTAGTTGTGAAATTGTTAGGTTAGATTACTTGTTATATATTACTGCATAGTGGGAACTAGAAGCACAAGCATTTCGCTACACTCGCATTAACATGTGCTAACCATGTGTATGTGACAAATACAATTTGATTTGAAGTTGTATTAATGTTCAAAATATCTGACATTGTATTGCCATTTAAACTTTGTTGTGCTTTTAAATGGTTAAAAGCGCAGTGATAACACATTTAGAAGACAACTAAACTAAAAATCGGATATTGTTTTCCCATTGGAATTTGGTTGTGCTTTAGGATGGTTGAAAGCATAGTGATAACACATTGGGAATTCAACAAACTTCTGGCTGTCTTTTTGAGTGGGTGAATAAAGCTTGACATTTCATTCATTAACCAAATATTACCCACATTGAAATGACATGGTGTGTCCAGTGTGTTGCCACTATCCCCAATGACAACACTGAGGTTTGTGACATCCAAGAGACACTGTTACGCACGCCTCTGAGAAGAGGGAACGCAACTCCCTGCTATAACTCAACTCTCTGAAGTGCAAGAGGTATGGACTGTAGGTGCGAGCAAGGATGACACAAAAGCAGATTTTACCGTTTACTTGGATTTATTTTCTTACACGGTAATATGGGGAAAAGGGGCTGGACGGAACCAAAGCAAAGAAAGTAAATATCAAAGTTCCCCCTCTCCTATCTAACCTGCCTACCCACTTAACTTACCTAACTTAGCACCGTCTGGTGCCCTAACCAAAATACAGGGGGTGGTCCGCCCAGGTCTTACCTAGTGTGCCTAGACAGTAAATATACTACGGGTATATGTATGCCCTCGGGCCTCTTGCCTAAGCACTCCCAAAGTGCCTTCTCCTTCCCCCCTGGGAACAAACGAAACAGAGTAATTATTAACGATTTCACAAACACTCACAAACACAGGACATAGAAAAACTGCTACCAACAACAACAGAACTGCTACCAACAACAACAGTACATACCACACTTTCTGATACACAACCAACACTATATCACAATCTAATTTTTCTCTCTCTCAATCTCTAAATCTCTACTCCTTATCTCATCTCTCTCCTCTCTCTACTCTCATCTCCTGGGCAGAACACTGGCTTTTATCTTCAGGTGGCAATGGTGATTAGTCAGCTGCTTCTTGACAAGGGGGCGGGGTCAGCTCCAATCACCAATTAGCCTGGGGTTGACCAATCAGCTGGTTGGGGAGTACTTCAGGAAGCCATCTCCTGAAACACACACTCAAATACAAAACAGAACACAGAAACTGGGGAACGTAACAGACACCAAAGCCAAAGCTGTCCATAGTTGACACCCTTTCCTGCACAGAAGTCAAAGCTGACCAGCCACTACCGACTTTCTGTCCCATGGCATTGATGAAGTGGAGGACAAACCACATGAACTTCTCTGTGTAAAACAAGTATACAGTTTAATATTCACCATTTACAATTCAATCAGCTTTTTATATATGATTAAGATAATTACAAGGCCAGTATAATGAAATGATTAAACGCAACAAAATATTTTTGCGGTTTTATGTAAGCATGGCTCTTTCTTTACAAACCAGAGGTGGACACGACTGTGGATCCCCTCACAATGAGTGAGTATTCCGGAAGAAATTTGCCTAGATTACGCCAATTCTGTTCCAAAATGTTTTGTCTGTTACGAAACGTTTAACAACATAAACCGTTTAGTACAAACGGAAAAAGATTTTCAACGAATACGAGAGATTCTATTGGACAAATTCAGGTAGGTCCCTCCCTGTTTCGTTCCTATTGCTCTGTTTGCTTCCGTTTGGTTCTTAAACGATTAACGGTTTCCGTTGTGAGACGTAATAAATACACCCCAGAAGGGAGATGTGCAAAAATGTGTTTCAGTCAGAGAGTATATTGAAGATGGATCTAAGGGCAAGTCCAGATGACATAAATGTACTAACACACCACATGTTGTATTAAAAACACTATTTTTGTACTTATTAGGCAAAGATAATAAGTCTTGTAAGAGGGGTATGCGTCACCTACGGCTGTGTGGCCTCCAGACAGGAGGAAGAGGAGCAGAATCCCACCATTTCACATCCTAAAAACAAAAAAAATCCTATTTTTGCTGTTGATTTTTTATTTATTTTTATTTTACCAGGTAAGTTGACTGAGAACACGTTCTCATTTGCAGCAACGACCTGGGGAATAGTTACAGGGGAGAGGAGGGGGATGAATGAGCCAATTGTAAACTGGGGATTATTAGGTGACCATGATGGTTTGAGGGCCAGATTGGGAATTTAGCCAGGACACTGGGGTTAACACCCCTACTCTTACGACAAGTGCCATGGGATCTTTAATGACCTCAGAGAGTCAGGACACCCGTTTAACGTCCCATCCGAAAGACGGCACCCTACACAGGGCAGTGTCCCCAATCACTGCCCTGGGGCATTGGGATATTTTTTAGACCAGAGGAAAGAGTGCCTCCTACTGGCCCTCCAACACCACTTCCAGCAGCATCTGGTCTCCCATCCAGGTACTGACCAGGACCAACCCTGCTTAGCTTCAGAAGCAAGCCAGCAGTGGTATGCAGGGTGGTATGCTGCTGGCATTATGAATCATGAATCAAGAATTTATTCTATCAATAGTTGTTTTTTTTAAATAAATTCTTGCATTCCAAAGTTTGTCTTTGAGTTGTTATTTTCCCAAAAATATGAGGTGACTAGAGCTCAGATATGAGCATGTGCACTCCATGACATCTGCTCATTGGTGGACATGAAAACAGAATGTGAACTTGATCGCCCATGGCAACAACCCCATGGGGTGTTCTGTTATGAACACGTCCTATCAACAGATGGCGCCATTGACCTAAACTCTGTGGTAACTTTTATTTACCCCTGAACTGTACTACTAGAGCATTTAGATATTCGTTTACAAGTGAATGCATTTCCATTGAAATAAATGTTGTGACCAAAACATGCAAAAACTTTTTTTTCCCATGGTAATGTAAAATCTCTTCAACATACACTGTAAGAGATCTGTGTACTGATTAATTAATAAATAAATCCTTCATGCTGTAATAACCTTTCCTCTGACAGTCCATTCAAAACCACACATAGTCTATCTAGACTTCAACCTCTGGGGAAGATGTATTTTAATGAAGGCACATATTTTGATAATGGAACTGTTGGCAGTCCTGTATGTATGAAGTTATTTGAAATAAGCTTACTGCTATGTATCAGATACCAATATGAAAGAGACTGCTGCAGTCTTCTGAGTGCACACCAGATTCCTATGCTGCCTGTGTTTTCTAAAGGGCACTCGTTTTTCTGTCACATAATTCCATTGCCAGAGGCTCTAATTGGTTTCTCTGAAACGGTGATTCAGACTCCTTTTTCCCTGTTGGTAAGTATAGCTGAATCACAATACATTAGTATTCTCCATCCATGTGATGAAGTGAAATGAAGGTGTCCCTGCTCCCCTGAGTCTGCCAGTGAGTGGTGGATTAGCAGGCTGCATCATGGCAGGGGCTGCAGCTCAGACTCTGAGACTGTGATTCAGCTGATAGCTCCATTTAAAAAATTTTTTTATCTTTGATGGTTCGCATACAGATATCTGTAGTTACAGACACACATCAGACAGAGAAAGGCAGACAGACAGACACACAGACAGACACACAGACACACACCAGACTTATTATGATAGCTATGATTGTGTCTTCCCGGATTTTACGCTCAGGCTAAAAAGCTTATTCTATTCTACTGAGCTATTTACTTTATGTTCATATTCTTATCTTGTATTATTTCTTATTGTTTTTTGTCCAGAAGGACAAGGACTGTGTATAGTGTACCATGAGTGTCCCGTGTACCTCAGTTGGTAGAGTGTGGCACTTGTGTTGCTAGGGGCGTGGGTTCAATTCCCACAGGGGACCAGTATGAAAATGTATGTACATGTATCCAGTACATATAATTAATGAAATTTGAAACACAGACCATTCTTTGATGGGAGAATGTAGGTTATCAGCACAATGCCTAGAGATTCATTGCATTTGTCATACTTCTAAATGATCATCAGTTACTAGCTGGTGTTCAGTAAGAGACAGTGCTCTATCTGTCAGTCTGATGCTCAGACATAAGTCTTCCCTCGCTATCTGACTGAGGTTGTTTTTCTCTCTCCCAGTCTCAGGAAGAAGGCTGTCTGAGAGGACTTTGTTCCGTTTGAGTGGTTTGCTACCTGATTCAAATAATGATTATCTTAATTGAACCCATTTGGACTCTGTCTCCATCACACCACTGCTGCTGAGAGGAAGGGAGTAGAGATTTAACACCACTTACCCTGCTCCACCCTCAGAATGTCTCCATGTGCTGTTGAATGGTAGAAATGCACTTGTCTGTTTTGTCATGTGGGCAGGAAAAAAGGCCCTCAGGCATGACATCTCATTCTCCATTAAAGTGGATGTTGAGATGTCAAAACCCATTGTTGTTCACGGCACTTCAACACCCTGTCTGTTTGTCTATGTAAATGTCTCGTGGAGAGATGACTGAAGGCATGGCCGAGCGACAGGGAAAGTAGATCAAGCAGATGCAGCGGACCATGGGATTAGATCCTGCGAGAGCACAGCTGCCTAAAACATGTGCTGCCATAACGGCCATCAAAAAAGAGCATCTGGGACTCACCCCAACAGACGCACATACAGGCACACACACACACATACACACACACACTAAAAACGACTGATGAGGTAATTTACAGGAACGGATAACTTGGTAAACACATTAATTCAAATCAAATCAAATTTTATTTGTCACATGCGCTGAGGGGTCAATGTAAGAGTCCGGTGGCCATTTGATTAATAGTTCAGCAGGCTTATGGCTTGGGGGTAGAAGCTGTTAAGGAGCCTTTTGGTCCTAGACTTGACTCTCTAGTACCGCTTGCCATGCGGTAGCAGAGAAAACAGTCTATGACTAGGGTGACTGCAGTCTCTGACAATTTTTGGGGCTTTCCTCTTATTATATAGGTCCTGGATTGCAGGAAGTTTGGCCCCAGTGAAGTACTGGGCCGTACGCACTACCCTCTGTAGCGCCTTATGGTCAGTTGCCGAGCAGTTGCCATACCAGGCGGTGATGCAACCGGTCAGGATGCTCTCGATGGTGCAGCTGTAGAACTTTGTGAGGATCTAGGGTTCTATGCCAAATCTTTTCAGTCTCCTGATGGGAAAAGGTTTTGTTGTCCCCTCTTCACGACTGTCTTGGTGTGTTTGGACCATGATAGTTTGTTGGTGATGTGGACATCAAGGAACTTGAAACTCTCGACCCGCTCCACTACAGCCCTGTTGATGTTAATGGGGACCTGTTTCGGCCCGCCTTTTCCTGTAGTCCACGATCAGCTCCTTTGTCTTGCTCACATTGAGGTAGAGGTTGTTGTCCTGGCACCACACTGCCAGTTCTCTGACCTCCTCCCTATAGGCTGTCTCATCATTGTCAGTGATCAGGCCTACTACTGTTGTGTCGTCAGCAAACTTAATGATACTGTTGGAGTCGTGTTTGGCCACGCAGTCGTGGGTGAACAGGAAGTACAGGAGGGGACTAAGTACACACCCCTAAGGGGCCCCAGTGTTGAGGATCAGCGTGACAGATGTGTTGTTGCCGACCATTACCACCTGGGGACGGCTGTCAAGAAGTCCAGGATCCAGTTGCAGAGGGAAGTGTTTAGTCCCAGGGTCCTTAGTGTAACAGTTGTTAAAGTACTTTGTGAATTTCACCAGGTTTGTATATTAATATAGCATGTTTATTTGTTATTATGCATGCCTGCATCCTGGGAATAGGGGACTTACGTAGTGTACTTACATTTTGCCCTGCATGCTCTGCTCAAATCATTCTGATGCACTATGAGAGGTAAGCATGCTTTTTCTGTCGTCTTCAGAAAAGTTTGATTCCTTTAAGCACAAAGTCATACACACAGTGTTTTGTTCATGAATAACGTTGTATATTTAGAGGTTACTCATAAGTGGATGGTATTGTTAAGATGCAATTGTAATTGTACTTTTTAGGATGATATTAACATTCTGAATTCAACATGTGGTTACTAGCTAGCTAAGGTATTAGCTAGCTATTGTATGTGTGAACGATGGCTAGCTCCTCGAATGATCCCAGCGACGATTCGCAGAACATATGTGCTCTACAAATGTTTTATCTTTTCTTTTGGATGCAGGTATGTGGTTTTATCTATGTAAAATATATGTTATTTGTTGATACATAATAAAGAGAGGCTGTACTAATTTTTGTACTCTAGCAAATAATTTTGATGCGCTATGAGAGACATTTTTGTGGTCTACAAATGTTTTGTCTTTTGTTTTGGATGCAGAGAGTAAATTCTGATTCATTAAAACAACCTGATCTCCGAAGTCCATGTCTACAGTCTCAATCAACCACACACAACACAGAGCTACAGCGGTGCAGTACAGCACCGGTTACATTAGCTTAGTGATGAGCTCCGTGGGCCCTATGGTGTTGAACGCTGAGCTGTTGTCAATGAACAGCATTATCACATAGGTGTTCCTTTTGTCCAGGTGGGAAAGGGCAGTGTGGAGTGCGATTGAGATTGCGTCATCTGTGGATCTGTTGCGGCGGGATGTGAATTGGAGTGGGTCTAGGGTATCCAGGAGGATGCTGTTGATGTGAGCCATGACCAGCCTTTCTAAGCACTTCATGGCTACCGACATGAGTGCTACAGGGCGGTAATCATTTATTCAGGTTACCTTCGCTTCCTTGGGCACAGGGACTATGGTGGTCTGCTTGAAACATGTAGGTATTACAGACTCAGTCAGGGAGAGGTTGAAAATGTCAGTGAAGACACTTGACAGTTGGTCCGTGCATGCTTTGAGTACACGTCCTGGTAATCCATCTGGCCCCGCGGCTTTGGGAATGTTGACCCGTTTAAAAGTTTTTGTTCACATCGGCTACCGAGAGCGTTATCACACAGTCATCCAGAACAGCTGGTGCTCTCGTGCATGCTTCAGTGTTGCTTACCTCGAAGGGAGCATAAAAGGCATGGGTACTTTTGATACTTCTTGCTTTCGTTTTTGCTTGTAAGCAGGAATCAGGAGGATAGAATTATGGTCAGATTTGCCAAATAGAGTGCGGGGGAGAGCTTTGTATGCATCTTTTTGTGTGGAGTAAAGGTGGTCTAAAGGTTTTTTTCCTCTTGTAAAAAGTTGTAAAACTGATTTAAGTTTGCCTGCATTAAAGTCCCCTGCCACTAGGAGCGCCGCTTCTGGGTGAGCATTTTCTTGTTTGCTTATGGTACTATAGAGTTGGTTGAGTGCGGTCATAGTGCCAGCATCGGTCTGTGGTGGTAAATAGATGGCTACGAATAATATAGATGAGAACTCTCTTAGTAGATAGTGGTGTCTACAGCTTATCATAAAGTACTCTGCCTCAGGCGAGCAATAGCTCGCACCAGCTGTTATTGACAAAAAGACACACACCCCCTCCCCTCGTTTTACCAGACGTAGATTAGATGGATTAATTTTTGTGTTCTGTCAGTTTAATCTCTGAATAAGATTTATATTATTCAATTGACAACGGGTCTACTTAATCGTGTGAAAATGCATTTAAGTTTACTTACAAATAAATATACTGATATGTAGGCCTACTACTCTAACCTCACGCTCCTGTTAAATTCATGTAAAAAACGACTAATATTCTGTAATGTTCTGATGACGTCAATAAATACATCATACAACAAGGACTCAAAGAACAATAAAAACAGAACAATTGTACACCAGAAGGCTACGCACGCGTTATCATTTGGAACTTGCAACAATGTTTCTCGTTACTAACATCTGTTTTTTTTATAGTCCATTGTCTCTTGGACGACAATTAACCAGTTCCGTGTGGGAATTTTAAAATCTGAGACACTACGGCACTGGGTACTATTAACTAATTTGGTGAGGTCCAGCTAGTCTTATTAATCATGCTGTAATACACAATTAATTGGTATATAAAGCCTGAGACATTTGTGTGCAAAATCGTTTAAACGTACCTTATAAGCCAGAATGTTGAATAAAATCACATTTAAACTTACTCTACCAGTTGTCTGGGCGGTTTGTCCTTCAGCTGTTCGAAATTTGAAAATAAATATCCACAAGAAAGTATTGTTTACCTGACTTTTTAGAGAGCCAGTAGGTATATAGTTAGGTTCAGCACAAAGATAACATTTGTTTTATATTGGATATTCGGTTTCCTCTTATCAATAGCAATTGAACCAAGCATGCCATGACACATTGTATATTCTGAATCAGGGGAGGATGGAGAACAAGCCACACCTTATTTACACCAAATAATAATATATACTCAACATGTAACAATTTCAAAGATTTTACTGAGTTACAGTTTATATAAGCAAATCAGTTAATAGAAATGAATTCATTAGTCCCTAATCTATGGATTTCATATGACTGGGCAGGGGCGCAGCCATGGGTGGGCCTGGGAGGGCATAGGCCTACCCACTTGGGAGCCAGGCCCTGGAAATCATAATGTGTTTTTCCCCACAAAAGGGCTTTATTACAGACATAAATACTCCTCTGCACCCTCTCCCCCCTCAGATGATCCCACAGGGGAAGATGTAGAGGTCCTGCGGTGGCGTGGTTACACGTGGTCTGCAGTTGTGAGGCCGGTTGGACGTACTGTCAAATTCTCTAAAACGACGTTGGACCATTCTTACAACCATTCTTGCAATCAATATGCCAATTGAACACTCTCTCAAAATATCAGACATCTGTTGCATTGTGTTGTGTGGCAAAACCGCACATTTTTAGTGGCCTTTTATTGTCCCCTACACAAGGTGCACCTGTGTAATGATCATGCTGTTTAATCAGCTTGTTGACATGCCACACCTGTCAGGTGGATTGATTATCTTGGCAACCCATGTTTTTTTAAATAAGCTTTTTTTGCGTATGGAGCATTTCTGGGATCTTTAATTTCAGCTCAAGAAACATGGGACCAACTCTTTACATGTTACGTTAATATTTTTGTGCATTCATATTTTTGTTCAGTATATTTTATTCGATTGAACATTGAAATCTAAATAAATTAGCTATGATACGAGTTTTAAAGTATTAATGTGCAGCAGGAGACATAAATGACTTGACTTTCGAAGTCTGCCTCTGAAAATGACAAATGGATGATTGCATCTACACTGAAAGGTGGGAAGAAGTGATAACAGGATGATGAAATGATATGGCAACTAAAAATGAACAAGCCTGCACCGACCGTGTGTGTGTGTGAGAGAGAGAGAGACAGAGACAGATTGTTCCTTTCACTTTTATTTTATCTATTTCACTTGCTCTGGCAATGTAAACATATGTTTCCCATGCCAATAAAACCCTTTGAATTGAGAGAGAGAGAGAGAGAGAGAGAGAGAGAGAGAGAGAGAGAGAGAGAGAGAGAGAGAGAGAGAGAGAGAGAGAGAGAGAGAGAGAGAGAGAGAGAGAGAGAGAGAGAGAGAGAGAGAGAGAGAGAGAGAGAGAGAGAGAGAGAGAGAGAGAGAGAGAGAGAGAGAGAAAGTGAGAGAAAGAGTGTGCGCAAAAGAGAGGTGAGAGTGAAATAGTGTCAATGTGTAAGGTGTGTGTGGCTGGAGCTTTTGCTGATCATTACTTGAGTTTCATTACAAATATTTTATAGCATAGTGTTTTATGAATGCGCATGGTAAACACTGAGTCAAGGAGGCCGTTTTATGTGTGATATCTGTTTGACTGTTAAATGAGAAACAATGACACGGCTCAACTGTTTCATGGCAGGCTATCTGGCCAACCCCCGTACTTTCGCGCTGTTGTCGGCAGGGTAGCGAATAGGATCGCCAAAGGTAGATTAATGGTTAAGGAGTATCAGCTGGCCATCAATAATGGACCTAACGCTCTCCATAGAGGACTGAGGGGCTTCAGAAGGTAAAAACAACCACAAAAGAATATTGAAACACAGACTGTATCTCAATATGATATGTAGATAAATAGATATATAGATGTATAGATATATAGATATAGATAGATTAATGAATAACGACAGTATGTCATCTTGTCCACTAGACCCCGTAAAATCAGCATTTTTAAATTGAATCAAGTTGTATTGGTCACATACATACACATGGTTAGCAGATGTTAATGTGAGTGTAGAGAAATGCTTGTGCTTCTAGTTCCGAGAGTGCAGCAATATCTAACAAGTAATCTAACAGTTCCACAACAACTACCTTATACACACAAATGTAAAGGGATGGAATAGGATTATGTACATATAAATATATGGATGAGCGATGACTGTGCGGCATAGGCAAGATGCAATATATGGTATAAAATACAGTTTAAACATATGAGATGAGTAATGCAAGATATGTAAACATTATTAAAGTGACTAGTGATCCAATTATTAAAGTGGCCAATGAGTTCAAGTCTGTATGTAGGCAGCAGCCTCTCTGTGTTAGTTTGTGCTGTTGCGCCTTCTTCACCACACTGTCTGTGTGAGTGGACCATTTCAGTTTGTCCTTGATGTGTACGCCAAGGAACTTAAAACTTTCCACCTTTTCCACTGCTGTCCCGTCGATGTGGATAGGGGGGTGTTCCCTATGCTGTGTCCTGAAGTCCACGATCATCTTCATTGTTTTGTTGACCTTGAGTGAGAGGTTATTTTCCTGACGCTCTCACCTTCTCCCTGTAGGCTGTATCGTCATTGTTGGTGATCAAGCCCACTACTGTTGTGTAATCTGCAAACTTGATGATTGAGTTGGAGGCATGTATGGCCATGCAGACCTGAGTGAACAGGGAGTACAGGAGGGGGCTGAGCACGCACCCTTGTGGGGTTCCAGTGTTGAGGATCAACAAAGTGGAGATGTTGTTTCCTACCTTCACCACCTGGGGGTGGCCCATCAGGAAGTCCAGGACCCAATTGCACAGGGCAGGGTTGAGACCCAGGGCCTCAAGCTTAATGATAAGCTTGGAGGGTACTATGGTGTTGAATGCTGAGCTGTAGTCAATGAACAGCATTCTTACATAGTTATTCCTCTTGTCCAGATGGGATAGGGCAATGTGCAGTGTGATAGCGATTGCATCATCTGTGGACCTATTAGGGCAGTATGTAAATTGAAGGGTGGCAGGTAAGGTGGAGGTGATATGATCCTTGACTAGTCTCTCAAAGCACTTCATGATGACGGAAGTGAGTGCTACGGGGTGATAGTCACTTAGTTAAGTTACCTTTGGCTTCTTGGGTACAGGAGCAATGGTGGCAATCTTGAAGCATGTGGGGATAGCAGACTGGGATAGATAGAGATTGAATATGTCCGTAAACACACCAGTCAGGTGTCTACGCATGCTATGAGGACGCGGCTAGTAATGCCGTCTGGGCCGGAAGCCTTGCGAGGGTTAACACGTTTAAATGTCTTACTCACGTCGGCCACGGAGAAGGAGAGGGGGGCCCAAAGTCCTTGGTAGCGGGCCGCGTCGGTGACAGTGTAGTATCCTCAAAGTGGTCAAAGTGGTCATGCGTAGACAGTCGTGGTCAGATTTGCCGAAGGGAGGGTGGGGGAGGGCCTTGTATGCATCAAATTGTTGCTCTCAAATTTGATTTGTTAAAATCCCCAGTTATAATAAATGCAGCCTCAGGAGATATGGTTTCCGGTTTGCATAGAGTCCAGTGCAGTTCCTTGTGGGTCGTTGTGGTATTGGCTTGAAGGGGGATATACACGGCTGTGACAATAACCGACGAGAATTCTCTTGGGATACAATATGGTCGGCATTTGATTGTGAGGAGTTCTAGGTCAGTCGAACAAAAGGACTTGAGTTCCTGTATGTTGTTACGATTACACCATGAGTCGTTAATCATGAAGCATACACCCCCGCCCTTCTTCTTCCCAGAGAGATGTTTATTTCTGTAATTTCTGTCATAAAGAATCCGGAGGTTGTGCTGTCTCCGAGAGAGCCATGTTTCAGTGAAACAGAGTATGTTACAATCCCTGATGTCTCTCTGGAAAGAAACCCTTACCCTAATATAGTCTACCTTGTTAGAAAAAACTTGCCTCCCTGCGGACCTGGCATCCTTTCACGTCCTCCTCTCTACATTTTCCTCTTCTGTCTCTGCTGCTAAAGCCACTTTCTACCACTCTAAATTCGGGGCGGCAGCGTAGCCTAGTGGTTAGAGCGTTGGACTAGTAACCGGAAGGTTGCAAGTTCAAATCCCCGAGCTGACAAGGTACAAATCTGTCGTTCTGCCCCTGAACAGGCAGTTAACCCACTGTTCCTAGGCCGTCATTGAAAATAAGAATTTGTTCTTAACTGACTTGCCTAGTTAAATAAAGGTAAAAAAAAAAAAATCCAAGCATCTGCCTCTAACCCTAGGAAGCTCTTTGCCACCTTCTCCTCCCTCCTGAACCCCCCCCCCCCTCCTCCCTCTCTGCAGATGACTTCGTCAACCATTTTGAAAAGAAGGTCAACGACATCCGATCCTCGTTTGCTAAGTCAAACGACACCGCTGGTTCTGCTCACACTGCCCTACCCTGTGCTCTGACCTCTTTCTCCCCTCTCTCTCCAGATGAAATCTCGCGTCTTGTGACGGCCGGCCGCCCAACAACCTGCCCGCTTGACCCTATCCCCTCCTCTCTTCTCCAGACCATTTCCGGAGACCTTCTCCCTTACCTCACCTCGCTCATCAACTCATCCTTGACCGCTGGCTACGTCCCTTCCGTCTTCAAGAGAGCGAGAGTTGCACCCCTTCTGAAAAAACCTACACTCGATCCCTCCGATGTCAACAACTACAGACCAGTATCCCTTCTTTCTTTTCTCTCCAAAACTCTTGAACGTGCCGTCCTTGGCCAGCTCTTCTGCTATCTCTCTCAGAATGACCTTCTTGATCCAAATCAGTCAGGTTTCAAGACTAGTCATTCAACTGAGACTGCTCTTCTCTGTATCACGGAGGCGCTCCGTACTGCTAAAGCTAACTCTCTCTCCTCTGCTCTCATCCTTCTAGACCTATCGGCTGCCTTCGATACTGTGAACCATCAGATCCTCCTCTCCACCCTCTCCGAGTTGGGCATCTCCGGCGCAGCCCACGCTTGGATTGCGTCCTACCTGACAGGTCGCTCCTACCAGGTGGCGTGGCGAGAATCTGTCTCCTCACCACGTGCTCTCACCATTGGTGTCCCGCAGGGCTCTGTTCTAGGCCCTCTCCTATTCTCGCTATACACCAAGTCACTTGGCTCTGTCATAACCTCACATGGTCTCTCCTATCATTGCTATGCAGACGACACACAATTAATCTTCTCCTTTCCCCCTTCTGATGACCAGGTGGCGAATCGCATCTCTGCATGTCTGGCAGACATATCAGTGTGGATGACGGATCACCACCTCAAGCTGAACCTCGGCAAGACGGAGCTGCTCTTCCTCCCGGGGAAGGACTGCCCGTTCCATGATCTCGCCATCACGGTTGACAACTCCATTGTGTCCTCCTCCCAGAGCGCTAAGAACCTTGGCGTGATCCTGGACAACACCCTGTCGTTCTCAACTAACATCAAGGCGGTGGCCCGTTCCTGTAGGTTCATGCTCTACAACATCCGCAGAGTACGACCCTGCCTCACACAGGAAGCGGTGCAGGTCCTAATCCAGGCACTTGTCATCTCCCGTCTGGATTACTGCAACTCGCTGTTGGCTGGGCTCCCTGCCTGTGCCATTAAACCCCTACAACTCATCCAGAACGCCGCAGCCCGTCTGGTGTTCAACCTTCCCAAGTTCTCTCACGTCACCCCGCTCCTCCGCTCTCTCCACTGGCTTCCAGTTGAAGCTCGCATCCGCTACAAGACCATGGTGCTTGCCTACGGAGCTGTGAGGGGAACGGCACCTCAGCACCTTCAGGCTCTGATCAGGCCCTACACCCAAACAAGGGCACTGCGTTCATCCACCTCTGGCCTGCTCGCCTCCCTACCACTGAGGAAGTACAGTTCCTGCTCAGCCCAGTCAAAACTGTTCGCTGCTCTGGCACCCCAATGGTGGAACAAACTCCCTCACGACGCCAGGACAGCGGAGTCAATCACCACCTTCCGGAGACACCTGGAACCCCACCTCTTTAAGGAATACCTAGGATAGGATAAAGTAATCCTTCTGACCCCCCCCCCCCCTTAAAATATTTAGATGCACTATTGTAAAGTGGCTGTTCCACTGGATGTCATAAGGTGAATGCACCAATTTGTAAGTCGCTCTGGATAAGAGCGTCTGCTAAATGACTTAAATGTAAATGTAAATGTTGTTACTTAGAGACTGGACATTGGTGAGTAAAATACTCGGAAACGGTAGGTGGTGCGCATGGCTCCGAAGTCTGACCAGGAGACCGCTCTGTCTACCTCTTCTGCAGCGACATTGATTTGGGTCAGCCTCTGGAATCAGATCCAATGCCCTGGGTTGTGGTGCGAACAAAGGATCCGTTTCGGGAAAGTCGTATTCCTGGTCGTAATGTTGGTAAGTTGATGTCGCTCTGATAGCCAATAGTTCTTCCTGGTTGTATGTAAGAAATAATACAGTTGAAGTCAGAAGTTCACATACACCTTAGCCAAATACATTTAAACTCAGTTTTTCACAATTCCTGACATTTAATCCTGGTAAAAAGTTAGGATAACCACTTTATTTGAAGAATGTGAAATGTCAGAATAATAGTAGAGAGAATGATTTATTTCAGCTTTATTTCTTTCATCACATTCCCAGTGGGTCAGAAGTTTACATACACTCAATTAGTATTTGGTAGCATTGCCTTTAAATTGTTTAACTTGGGTCAAATGTTTCGGGTTGCCTTCCACAAGCTTCCCACAATTAGTTGGGTGAATTTTGGCCCATTCCTCCTGACAGAGCGGGTGTAAATGAGTCAGGTTTGTAGGCCTCCTTGTTTGCACACACTTTTTCAGTTCTGCCCACAAATTTTCTATGGGATTGAGGTCAGGGCGTTGTGATGGCCACTCCAATACCTTGACTTTGTTGTCCTTAAGCCATTTTGCCACAACTTTGGAAGCATGTTTGGGGTCATTGTCCATTTTTATCAGGGGTTGTGTCCGTCATGCAAGGCCTGTGTAACAGGTTTTTATCAGTGGTTGTTTTTGTCATGCAAGGCATTGTGTAACAGATTTTTATCAGGGGTCGTGTCCATCATGCAAGGCCTTGTGGAACAGGTTTTTATCAGGGGTCGTGTGCGTCGTGCAAGGTCTTGTGGAACAGGTTTTTATCAGGGGTCGTGTGCATCATGCAAGGCCTTGTGGAACAGGTTTTTATCAGGGGTCGTGTGCGTCGTGCAAGGTCTTGTGGAACAGGTTTTTATCAGGGGTCGTGTGCATCATGCAAGGCCTTGTGGAACAGGTTTTTATCAGGGGTCGTGTGCATCATGCAAGGTCTTGTGGAACAGGTTTTTATCAGGGGTCGTGTGCATCATGCAAGGCCTTGTGGAACAGGTTTTTATCAGGGGTCGTGTGCATCATGCAAGGTCTTGTGGAACAGGTTTTTATCAGGGGTCGCGTTCGTCATGCAAGGCCTTGTGAAACAGATTTTTATCAGGGGTCGTGTCCATCATGCAAGGCCTTGTGGAACAGGTTTTATCAGGGGTCGTGTGCGTCGTGCAAGGTCTTGTGGAACAGGTTTTTATCAGGGGTCGCGTTCGTCATGCAAGGCCTTGTGAAACAGATTTTTATCAGGGGTTTTGTCCGTCACGCAGGGCCTTGTTCAGGTTTTTATCAGGGGTCGTTTCCGTCATGCAAGGCCTTGTGTAACAGGTTTTTATCAAGGGTCGTGTCTGCCATGCAAGGCCTTGCGTAACAGGTTTTTATCAGGGGTCGTTTCCATCATGCAAGGCCTTGTGTAACAGGTTTTTATCAGGGTTCATGTCTGTCATGCAAGGTTTTTATCAGCGGTCCGTGTCTGTCATGCAAGGCCTTAATAGGTGTTTTGCCATCTTGACAGGTGACTTTTCCTTGCCATTTGCCTTTGGGTGCCTTGGTGAGGAGGTCACGTAGTTAAACTCCCATTCTGAGGGCGAAACGCTTGAACTGTGTGGTGAATTGTGGGCCATTGTCCGTGATGACCTTGTCAGGCTGGCCTTACCTTTCGAACTGTGCCTTGCAGCACTTTATGACCAGCTCTGCAGACAAGTCAGGTATCAGTTCAATTTCCCAAAAGTCAGAGTAGTGATCAATGATGAGAAGATAGTCTTTTTGTCTGTGGCTGAATAAGTCCATGCTAACGATCTGCCAGGGCCTTGTGGGCAGTTTGTGAGACATCATGGTTTCCTTTTGTTGTTCATAAGTGTACTTGTTGCATGTGGTACAGCTACTGAAATAGTCTTTATTTCTGCCTGCATGTTTGGCCAGTATAATGTTTTGCGTGCTTGGCGCAAATAGGCCATGCCTCTGCATTGTGCTGTTGCCCTGCTCAGTGTGTCACCAGGCTGTAGCTTTGAGTCAGGAGTGTGCTTTGAAGCCTCTTGGGAGCATTGAAGAGAGGTTTACTGTAAATGGAAATGAGCGGTTTGTGACCAGTTTCAATGGTGATCAGCTCATGACCATACAAGTAGTGATGGAAGAGCTGGCAGGAGAAGAGGATGCTGAGGCACTCTTTTTCAATTTGCGGATAGTTTTGTTCAGTGGGGGTGAGAGCTCTTGAAGTAAACGCAACGCGCTGGCCTTCCTGCATGAGGCAGCATCCAAGTCCACTTTGGCTGGAGTTGCCCTGGATTGTGACTGGTTTCATAATGTTGTAGTAGCGTAACACTGGCATGGATGAGGCTCCTGAACTGCGTCCTCGTGAGCCAGACAGACAGACAGACGGACTGCCAACAGAGGAGCACAAGGAGAAGCAAAGACAGACAGAGTGACAACAGAAGAGAACAAGGAGAATCACAGACATACAGACAGACGGACAGACAGGCTGGCAGTACATCTGTGTCGTCTCTCTGTTTTCTTTCTACCTCCACTGCACTCACCTCTGAGCTGTCTCTGATAAGCCTAACATTCTTTCCCACAGCACTGGTACCAGAAAACCAGGGGACCACACTGCCTGTGCTGGGCCCAGCAACATCCTAGTTGTAAACGAATAAACACATTTAAAAAGATCACTGAATAAATGGCTAATAGATGACCATTGGCACATAATACCTTATGAAAGCCTAACTACTTAAATTGCAAATACAAGTGCCTAGGTGTCATACTAAGGGTATATCCTAAGGGTAAATTACTATTACATATATAATGTAGAGACAAAATATTACAAAACTGGCAGTACATGTGTCAGTGTCTCCCCCCCTCTCTGTTTCTCCCTACATCCACTACAGCTGAGATGTCTGTGCTATGCCTAGCATCACTGGGACCAGAAGACCAGGGAACCACACTGCTTGTGCTGGACCCAGCAACATCCTAAGGTAACACTTTATTCCAAGGGTACTTAGTAAACTATTTATAAGGCATTTACAAACTGTTTGCTCACTATCACTATTAATCCTTACTCCCACATGTATAAATGTTGGTAAGCTAGTTATTTACACATGTATATCAGTGGCAGTCGGTGTCATTTAAGATGCGGGAGGACACCGATTTTTTTATGAGGATGGCCTTAGTTATATTACAGCATATTAGATGACTGTCATTCATATTCATTCACCCAGTTCAATGTAACATTGATAGGTTTAGGCTACTATATGATACTCAAATTGTCCCTGTACCCATCATGTGGTTGCTACAACCTAGTTTATGAATGAAAGTTTACAATGTAGGTTCACACAGGTCGAGAGAAAGATTTGAGGCAACAGTGACACATGGACAGACAGTGACACATTCAATACCGCCTTGCACACTCTTGCTTGCATCTAGCTGATCTAGGCTGTAATCATTCGTCCAACAGTTGCAAACAAGAGGTATGTTTATCCCCATTTTATTCTGTTTGCTTCCGTTAAAGAACAGAACAGAATCAGTGGAATTAATAAACCCCTGATCACAGCAAACAGTTCACTTTAACCTGTTGAGGCTAGGGGGTGCTGTTGTCACTATTTATGTAAATCGTGTAATTTTTTAAACGGCTTCCTACTAAATTCTTGATCGTACAATATGCATATTATTACTATTATTGGATAGAAAACAGTCTATAGTTTCTATAGGCGTTGGAATTTTGTCTCTGAGTGGAACAGAACTCATTCTACAGCAATTTCCCTGACATGGAGTCAGATTTCACACATTTTGGCCCCTGATCTGGAGTCAGTTTAAAGGCCACTGTTATAGCTATGAGCATACAGACACTGCTTACGTCTTCCCCTGGATGCCTTTACGTGATGACGATTTGAATGGTGTCGATTGCCCAATCACAGCCACTATAAATAAAAAAAACCTGTAGGTAGGAACTCTTTTCCAGCTGCGTCAGGCGCGCGGTGGCCACCGACCCGCACTTGTTCCAAGCATTAGTGTAGGGAGTAATATTTCTCCGGTCATGTTTCTACTCGTTATAGGAGTTAAAAACATCATAAGGTAGTTAATTTAAACCGTTTTATAGCAATTTATACCCGTTTAGTGCGATTTTGGGACATTTATTTCTGAGACACTTTGAAGCGCCGGGCAGGTTTCCAGTTCATGCCGAACGCAGTGGGCATTTCCACATGGCAAGAGGACAGCTTTCGACCAAAAGACGATTAGACCCAAGAAAGGATTCTTTGACCAAGATTCTGATGGAAGAACAGCTCAAAGTAGGAACAATTTATTATGATAAATCGTGTTTCTGTCGAAAAATGTTAATAGCTTAGGACGCCATCTTGTTTGACGTAGCTTCGCTTGGCGCAAACTGTATTGAAAAGTAAGGATAATTTAAAAAATGTAATTCCGCGATTGTATTAAGAATTAAATTGTCTATCAATCGCTGTCCACCCTGTATTTTTTTGTCAAGTTTATGAGTATTTATGTATAAGACTAGATCACTGTCTAATATGGTGCAGGACATTTTCTGACCAGCTGAGCTACTTTTGTCATTGTCTAACCATGATTTTGGTGGCTAAATATGTACATTTTCGAACAAACTGTATATGGATTGTGTAATATGATGTTACAGGAGTGTCATCGGAAGAATTCTGAGAAGGTTAGTGAAAAAATTAATATATTTTGGCGATGTTTACGTTATCGCTCTCTTTGGCTAGAATCAATGCTCTGGTAACGTTTGCATATGTGGTATGCTAATATAACGATTTATTGTGTTTTCGCTGTAAGACACTTAGAAAATCTGAAATATTGTCTGTATTCACAGGATCTGTGTCTTTCGAATAGTGTATGCTGTGTATTTTTACGAAATGTTTGATGATTAGTAATTAGTTAAACACGTTGCTCTATGTAATTATTCTAGTCCATTTGTGACGGTGGGTGCAATTGTAAACTATGACATCTACCTGAAATATGCACATTTTTCTAACAAAACCTATCCTATACCATAAATATGTTATCAGACTGTCATCTGATGAGTTTTTTTCTTGGTTAGAAGCTATCAATATCTTAGTTTAGCCGAATTGGTGATAGCTACTGGTGTTGGTGGACAAAGAAAAGATGGTGGATTATGCTAATGTGTTTAGCTAATAGATTGACATCTTTACATATTGTGTCTTCCCTGTAAAACATTTTAAAAATCGGACATGTTGGCTGGATTCACAAGATCTGTGTCTTTCATTAGCTGTATTGGACTTTAATGTGTGAAAGTTAAATATTTAAAAAAAAAAATTTTTTTGAATTTCGCGGCTCTGCCTTTTCAGTGGGGGTGGGGGGGAACCCCAGTCCTAGACAGGTTAATAGCCACATACAAACAGCTTGTTGTATTCCTTCTTGCATCTATGCGCTCTCCTCCTCTCACCTTTTCCCTTCGCTTGTGGACTTCAATGCACAACACATCAGCTGTCTGTGACCAGGCAACAAAACCTTTCCAAGCCAAACCTTCATATCATAACCTCTACATACAGCCCACATCGTTGTCACCATATTAGTTAAAGTAACACCATAGTAAACATAGCTAATTTAACTAACGTGTTAGGTAACCTGCTACAATCATGCAGTACAGTGTACAGTCAGTAAGCAGTTACATCGGCAGGCCCCGGGGGAAATAAATGAACAAAAACCAAAAGCTTACCTTGACTTGGAGGAGTTACAGTGGTGGATACTCATAGCCAGCTAGCTGACATAGCATTCCTCTGTTTGTGCTGGGTGTTTGAGTAGGCTAAACTAGCTAGCTGCATTTGCTAGTTAAGTACGTTTTTGGACGAAATACAGCTAGCTCGCTCTCTCTCTCTCTCTCTCTTGCTCCTCCTTCATTTTTAAAGAAATGAATTTGTTGAAAACTGTTAAACTACTGTTTTTCTCTCTCTTTTTAAGTCTACTACTACCACATTTTATGCAGTGCTAGCTAGCTGTAGCTTATGCTTTCCATACTAGATTAATTCTGATCCTTTGTCAGTTCATGCTGCAAGAACTAATTATTACTAATAATTATTGTGCAAGTCTATGGAAGGGGGTGAGAACCATGATTCTCCTAGGTTTTGTATTGAAGTCAATGTACCCAGAGGAGGACAGAAGCTAGCTGTTTTTTTAATGAAATTCACTGAGGAGGATGATCATCCACTTTTTCCTCTGAGGAGCCTCCACTGGTGTATATATATTTCCTTAAACATCCTATGTTGTGTGCTTGTTATTTTACGAGGTACAGCAGGAATGTCTACCAATGGCATGCCCATCTTTTTCTGACAAATTGCACTGGTCTCCCAAATTAATAGCACTCACTTTAGATTAGGGACTGCAAAGATACTCTACTAATGATTAGTAAATTATGAATAAATGGTGAACACACAATTTATAAATGTCTTATAAATAGTTTATTACGGACCCTTAAAATAAGGTGTTACCCATCCCGGTAGTGTTAGAATAAGCACATATATTAGACATCAGAAGAAAATCAGTGAATAAATGTTTTGGCATATATAATACCTTATAGCAGCCTAACTACATATTTCAAATTAGTGCATTCCAAGTGTTCCCATTTGCCCACTTTAGGTAAGTGTTTAAATATTAGGCTACATATAATTCAAAAGAAGAAAACAGTGAGAGAGAGAAGGAGAGAGAGAGAAGGAGAGAGAGACTGCCAGTTCCTTAGTGTTTTGGCTGTAGCCAATAGCTACATTAAGGAACTGGCAGTCTCTCTCTCTCTCCCGTTCTCTGGGCCTGTCTCCCCAATGGGTGGGCTTGGCTGCCAAGTGGGTGGGCCTATGCCCTCCAAGGCCCACCCATGGCTGCACCCCTGCCCAGATTACAGCCTCATTTATTTATTTCCTTATACTGTAATTCAGCAAAAACGTAGAAATTGTTACATGTTGCGTTTATATTTCTGTTCAGTATAGTACTGTAGTGTAGATGTCAACATGACTACAGTATGACCAACTCTCTCACTCAGATGAGTTGAGATTATACTTTATTAATCCCCAAAGGGACGTAAGGTTGTACGTAGACAAGTAAAAAGTACAGTACTGGACTAGTGTGCAAAAGAGCAACTCCGGTGTCTAGGTAGTGCGTGATCAATGTATTTGTGCCATGATGACTGCGACCTGCTGTTGATAAAAGCCTGAATGTCTGTAGGCATGGCAGTGGGCGGGATACACTTTCTTAACCTTTCTGTAGAGCACCAGGGTGTAATCAGTCTTCCGCTGAGAGCCCTGTTGGGCCATAAGTGCACTGTGTAGAGGGGTACAGTCTCTTCTACATGATCACCTTGATTTTCCTGAGCTGCACCGTAACTTCAGGAAAATACACAGAAAATAAAAATGTGGCCTCATTTTAATTTTATTTAAAAAATGTATTTAACCTTTATTTAACTAGGCAAGTCAGTTAAGAACAAATTCTTATTTACAACAACGGCCAACACAGGCCAAACCCGGACGACGCTGGGCCAATTGTGCGCTGCCCTATTGGACTCCCAATCACGGCCGGTTGTGATACAGCCTGGATTGCAGGAACAGGGTCAACCTTTTTTAAATGAAAAGAATAAGAGTTTTTGAATGTGAATAATTTCAGTAACCGTCACATAAGAGAGTACCGACCCAAAAGCCTTTCTATAGTTCTGTTTTCTAAAGTTCTGTCCGGGTTGTCAGATGTCTGTGGTTAGTCTTTTAGCATATTCAGGTCTGTCTTGCACAGATTTAAGTGCCCTTGAATTCTGCAGCGAATATTTTTTTTTAAATTATCCCTTTTTCTCCTCAATTTCATGGTATCCAATTGTTAGTAGTTACTGTCTTGTCTCATCGCTACAACTCTTGCACGGACTCAGGAGAGGCGAAGGTTGAGAGAAACACAACCCAACCAAGCCGCACTGCTTCTTAACACAGCGTGCATCCAACCCGGAAGCCATCCGCACCAATGTGTCAGAGGAAACACTGTACACCTAGCGACCTGGTCAGCGTGCACTGCACCCGGCCCGCCACAGGAGTCGTTAGTGCGCGATGAGACAAGGATATCCCTGCCTGCCAAACCCTCCCTAACCCGGACGACGCTAGGCTAATTGTGCGCAGCCCAATGGGCCTCCCGGTCGCAGCCGGCTGCGACAGAGCCTGGGCTCGAACCCAGAGTCTCTGGTGGCACAGCCACCCGGGAGGCCCTGCAGCGAATTTTTAACAACAAAAAGATTGTTAAAGTCAAAAGACGTCCTAGTTTTCTGTCTACAAGTTTTAAAACAATATTTTTTGTTTTATTTATTTTTTATTGGAGAAGATCTGTCATGTTTGATATTATAGAGCTCAGATAGAGTTGTAATCAGTCATATTCATCATTCCTTTTCCACCTCGGGGGTCTGACTCTATAACCCATTTGACTGTTTTCCTGCAAGAACACTGCGATTGCATGATATAAATTATAATTGTCATCACAACAAATTGCATCCCATCATGCATTTTTCATAGGAAGACACATGCACACTCACTCACCCTTGCACACACACAGGCGCACGCACGCACACACAAACACACACACACATACAGTTGAAGTCGGAAGTTTACATGCACTTAGGTTGGAGTCATTAAAACTAGTTTTTCAACCACTCCACAAATTTCTTGTTAACAAACTATAGTTTTGGCAAGTTGGTTAGGACATCTACTTTGTGCATGACACAAGTAATTTTTCCAACATTTGTTTACAGCCAGATTATTTCTCTTATAATTCACTCTATCACAATTCCAGTGGGTCAGAAGTTTACATACACTAAGTTGACTGTGCCTTTAATCAGCTTGGAAAATTCCAGAAAATAATGTTATGGCTTTAGAAGCTTCGGATAGGCTAACTGACATCATTTTAGTTAATTGGAGGTGTACCTGTGGATGTATTTCAAGGCCTACCTTGAAACTCAGTGCTTCTTTGCTTGACATCATGGGAAAATCTAAAGAAATCAGCCAAGACATCAGAAAATAAATAGTAGACCTCCACAAGTCTGGTTCATCCTTGGGAGCAATTTCCAAATAACTGAAGGTACCACGTTCATCTGTACAACCAATAGTACGCAAGTATAAACACCATGGGGCCACGCAGCCATCATACCGCTCAGGAAGGAGACACGTTCTGTCTCCTAGAGATGAACGTACTTTGGTGCGAAAAGTGCAAATCAAACCCAGAACAACAGCAAAGTACCTTGTGAAGATGCTGGAGGAAACAGGTACAAAAGTATCTATATCCACAGTAAAACGAGTCCTATATCGACATAACCTGAAAGGCCGCTTAGCAAGGAAGAAGCCACTGCTCCAAAACAGCCATAAAAAAGCCAGACTACGGTTTGCAACTGCACATGGGGACAAAGATCGTACTTTTGGGAGAAATGTCCTCTAGTCCGGTGAAACAAAAATAGAACTGTTTGGCCATAAAGACCATCATTATGTTTGGAGGAAAAAGGGGAGGCTTGCAAGCCGAAGAACACCATCCCAACCATGAAGCACGCGGGTGGCAGCATCATGTTGTGGGGGTGCTTTGCTGCAGGAGGGACTGGTGCACTTCACAAAATAGATGGCATCATGAGGTAGAAAAATGATGTGGATATATTGAAGCACCATCTCAAGACATCAGTCAGGAAGTTAAAGCTTGGTCGCAAATGGGTCTTCCAAATGCACAATGACCCCAAGCATACTTGTGGCAAAATGTTGTGGCAAAATGGCTTAAGGACAGCAAAGTCAAGGTACTGGAGTGGCCATCACAAAGCCCTGACCTCAATCCAATAGAAGATTTGTGGGCAGAACTGAAAAAGTGTGTGCGAACAAGGAGGCCTACAAACCTGACTCAGTTACACCCGCTCCTTCAGAAGGAATGGGCCAAAATTCACCCAACTAATTGTGGGAAGCTTGTGGAAGGCTACCCGAAAAGTTTGACACAAGTTAAACAATTTAAAGGCAAATACTAATTGAATGTATCTAAACTTCTGACCCACTGGGAATGTGATGAAAGAAATAAAACTGAAATAAAGTATTCTCTCTACTATTATTCGGACATTTCACATTCTTAAAATGAAGTGGTGATCCTAACTGACCCAAGACAGGGAATTTTTACTAGGATTAAATGTTAGGAATTGTGAAAAACTGAGTTTAAATGTATTTGGCTATGGTGTATGTAAACTTCCGGCTTCAACTGTATATGGATAGACGCTTCTCCCTCTCTGTCACGGATGCCATGGTTGCCCTTAGTTTGAAGATGTAATCCGGAGACAGGTGTTTTATACAACAGTCTTCTGTGTGTTCTCTTTTCGACTGCTTCTGCATATTTGCAATCAAACGCAGAATTTTATCCATCTCCTTAGCTATCATACTTTAATTCCACCGATTTCAAAACTCTGTCCTCCAGAAAGTGGAGAGCAACATTTATGCAGTTCTACTACGTGGTCTCATTAAAAAAAACAGCGCTAGAAAGGATTACCTACACATTCTGACCAGCTCATGTTATAGACAGAAGCATGGTACATGGCAGACCAATCCAAACTCATCTCAGCATGTCCAGCCCACTCATTATCTCAGCCAATCATGGCTAGCGGGAAAGTTGCTTAGTTTTTCTGTGGCTAAACCAACTAGGCTCGTAATTTAACAATTGTATTCATATTTACAGATGGCATACAAGTTTGTTATTTAGGCACATGAACGTTCACATGTTCCAGAATGCATTTCTGCCAAAAAGAAAGTAGTGACACACGACCTACGCCTAGTTTCCGGAAACAAGTCACATTTTTGAGTTTAACCATAATATTTGTTTTGTCTTTTCTGGTAGATTAAACTGAAATTGCAACCAATTGGCTTGTTTTAAAAATAGCAATATTTTGGAGAAGATTTCATTTAAAAAAACAAACGTGAAATGTTGTAAACTGAATAAAGGGGAAAAGGCCATTCTTGAACATTGGGGTAGACATTCTTACTAATCTGCTAGATAACCAGTTTGGATTTAAGAATAACTGTAACGGCTCTCTTTCGGTGAGTGAGTTGACCAAGGCGCAGCGGGTTGTGAATACATAATGAACTTTATTTAACAAGACGAAACTAAACACACAAAGAACACTTGAATAATTTTACAAAACAACAAAACGAACTAGACAGACCTAAACTATGAACTTACATGAAACGAGGAACACATAAACAGGAACGACCGAACGAACGAGACGAGACAGTACCGTGTGGTGCAACAAACACAGACACAGTGACAATCACCCACAAACAAACAGTGAGAACACCCTACCTTAATATGACTCTCAATTAGAGGAAAACGCAAAACACCTGCCTCTAATCAAGAGCCATACCAGGCAACCCAAAACCAACATAGAAACGGAAAACATAGACTGCCCACCCAAAACTCACGCCCTGACCATCACACACATAAAAAACAACAGAAAACAGGTCAGGAACGTGACAATAACATTTGTATGACTGAAGCCTGATAGGTCTAATGCTTTATTATTTAATCATTTCTGCCCTCCGAATTCATATTCATTCTATAAATAGGCCCGTTTAATTTTGTCTGGCTTGCTGTTCCAAATAAAATTTATATTTTTTGCTCATATAATTTATAAAACAAGTCGCTAGGTGTAGGCAAGACCATAAGCAAATAGATAATCTGGGATATGACTAAAGAGTTAATCAGGGTGATTTTTCCACAAATAGACAGGTATTTTCCTTTCCATGGTAGCAAGATCTTATCTATTTTTGCTAACTTTCTATTAAAATGGATGTAGTGAGATCATTGCTTTCTTTTGGGATATGAATACAGAGTATGTCCACTTCACCATCAGACCATTTTATTGGTAAAATACACAGTCATGTAAAAGTTGTAATTTTTGTGATACAATACATAATATGGCACACTTATAATAATTTGGTTGTAATCCAGAAAGGTTATAAAAATTATCTAGATACTCTATGAGGCTGTGGGGGAATCCAAATTGTGGATTTAAAAGAAAACATGATTCACCATCTTACAATGACACCTTTGTTTTTAAGCGCTGGATTTCTAACCCCTTGATATTAATGTTGGATCTGATATTAATAACTAACATTTCGATGGCCATAATAAATACATATGCTGATAGTGGACAACCTTGTTTTACTCCTCTTGACAGTTAAATACTTTCTGAGAAGTAAACATTATTTACTATTTTACACCTAGGGTTACTATACCTAACTTTAACCCATTGTATAAGAGATTCTCCAAAATTGAAATATTCCAGGCATTTTTATATAAGTGTTAATATATGAGTTTTAATGGCAAACATTTTACAAATGCTTTCACAATCACATGCGGTGGCGTGTGGTCAGTCTGAAGACAAATAGTTGTGGAACATGTCCCACGGAACAACGCCCTCATTCCTGTTCCGATCATCAAGGATACAAGCAGTGACATCATGAATTATTCATATCCTGTCTCATCCAGGCTCTTTTATTCATACACCCATAGATGTGCCCCGATGTTTCTTCAGGTCAAGTATGTCATGATGTTGCCCTCTTTGGGTACAGCGAGCACCATCCACCTCTCTCTGCCTCCTACAACCAGGCTGCTGTGGTCAGAGATGTCGTAAATTCCTAGGGAAGATCCTGCCTCATGGCCACACAGTAATAGAGACAGAGTTAAGTCTCATATAGAACAAAGGAATTTCTTCCATCTCACAGAACTTGAGGTACAAACAACATTTATGAAAGAAGGTATAAAAGATCGGTGAAGAATCCAGCTACGAACTGGTCCGTTTGGTACAAGTTGGTAAAACTCATGAGCGACGGTGCGGAAACATTACCATAATGCTGTTTATATAATAGCCTCAGATATGAGGTTTACATCCCAAAAAATGTATAAGATGAATGAGTGAGGAGGATACTGTTTGTAAAATTGTGTCATGTGATTTTGGACTGTTTAATGAAGGAAACTCCAATTCCCTTTTGAGTTTAACTAAATCAGAGGACCGCCCATGAGCACAGTTATGGTCGGGCATCCTGGGACAGGCCCTTTTCTGCCCTTCCGAATAAAAACCCCCACTCGGGTTTTCTATCACCAGACCATGTTTCTCTCAATCACGAGAGGACAAAGGTTGCAGACCAGCTTACCTCGATAACGAGAGGGCCAAGGTTTGAGACCAGACTGCTGAATCTTTTAACCATCCCACGTGGTTAAAATCTTAGACTATCGATACCGACAGAATGAGAACAAGTCTTTGATATTAATTACTAGTCTGCAGCTAGGAATTCGGTATCATTGAGCGCGAAGAACAACAACCGCCGAAACACCTATCCATAACGACATGAATGAATGTCACTCTGAACTATCCACTCTAACCACGACAGAGAAAGATAGAGAGAGAGGACGGAAACTCTCCAACAGAAACTAACTTTTCAGCAGAGATCCCGACGACATAGTGTGCGTAAATATATATATTGATTGCAATTGTTCCCGAATGAGTGAGCGTTCATGTGCAAAGGATTAGCATTTCAATTGTTATAATTATCAACTCTGTAGTGACTTCTCATCTGACCCCCATTCCCCTTTTGTCTAACAAGCCGCCATGCCGGTTTAGCCCACTAGGGCACATTTCCCTATCATTTCTTTTTACCATATGTAATGTTTGTTTGTTTATGCATTTCTGTGAATTACTTAGTTAGGAAATAAATGATTTAAGACAATTGATGTATGGATGACTCGTAGTGAAGACTGGGTTCGTGCAGATAACCAACAATTTACGACGTTTGGAATGAGACTAACGAGAGGTAAAGTAAATAATTCATTAACCTTTCACGAGTATCTACCCCGGATCCGGGAGCACCCCCCAGCCCCCCCCCCCCCCCCCCCCCCCCCACACTGATTAGCATCGCTAGCATAGCGTCACAATTAAATAGTAGCATCTAAATATCATTAAATCACAAGTCCAAGACACCTAATGAAAGATACAGATCTTGTGAATAAAGTCACCATTTCAGATTTTTAAAATGTTTTACAGGGAAGACAAAATATGTAAATCTATTAGCTAACCATGTTAGCCTAAGACACCCTTTTTCTTTGTCCACCATTTTTTCTCAACACCAGTAGCTATCACCAATTCGGCTAAACTAAGATATTGATAGCCACTAACCAAGAAAAAACCTCATCAGATGACAGTCTGATAACATATTTATGGTATAGGATAGGTTTTGTTAGAAAAATGTGCATATTTCAGGTAGATATCATAGTTTACAATTGCACCCACCATCACAAATAGACTAGAATAAATACATAGAGCAACGTGTTTACCTAATTACTAATCATCAAACATTTCGTAAAAATACACAGCATACACTAATCGAAAGACACAGATCCTGTGATTACAGACAATATTTCAGATTTTCTAAGTGTGTTACAGCGAAAACACAATAAATCGTTATATTAGCATACCACATATGCAAACGTTACCAGAGCATTGATTCTAGCCAAAGAGAGCGATAACGTAAACATCGCCAAAATATATTAATTTTTTCACTAACCTTCTCAGAATTCTTCAGATGACACTCCTGTAACATCATATTACAACATACATATACAGTTTGTTCGAAAATGTGCATATTTAGCCATAAAAAACCGTGGTTATACAATGAAAATAGTAGCAAAACAAGCCTGGTAAAGTCGGTCGCCATCTTTGAGTGATCTAGTTTAATCAATAGCTAATCATATACTTGACTAAAAAATACAGGGTTGACAGGAATCGAAAGACAAATTAGTTCTTAATGCAATCGCTGATTTACATTTTTTAAATTATCCTTACTTTTCAATACAGGTTGCGCCAAGCGAAGCTATAGCAAACAAGATGGCGACATAAACGTTTAACATTTATCGACAGAAACACGATTTATCATCATAAATTGTTCTTACTGTGAGCTGTTCTTCCATTAGAATCTTGGGCAAAGAATCCTTTCTTGGGTCTAATCTTCTTTTGGTCGAAAGATGTCCACTTGTCCGTCGAAATGCCCACTAACGTACGACCGGGAGCCCGAAATGTGCCCAGCGGGTCAAAGTGCACAACAAAGCAATGCCTCAAAATCGCACTAAAAGGATATAAATTGCTATACAACGGTTCAAATTAACTACCTTATGATGTTTTTAACTCCTATAACGAGTAGAAACATGACCGGAGAAATATTACTGCCTACACTAATGCTTGGAAAAAGAGCAGGTCGGTGTCCACCGCGCGCCCGGTGCATCTGGAAAAGAGTTCCTACCTACAGGTTTTTTCCATTTATAGTGGCTGTGATTGCGCAATCGATACCGTTCAAAGCGTCATCACGTAAAGGCATCCAGGGGAAGACGTAAGCAGTGTCCGTATCCTTATAGCATTCACAGTGGCCTTTAAACTGACTCCAGATCAGGGGCCAAAATGTGTGAAATCTGACTCCATGTCAGGGAAATTGCTGTAGAATGAGTTCTGTTCCACTCAGAGACAAAATTCCAACGCCTATAGAAACTATAGACTGTTTTCTATCCAATAATAGTAATAATATGCATATTGTACGATCAAGAATTGAGTAGGAAGCCGTTTCATCTGTAGAGACAATTATGCTAATTTGAAACAGCACCCCCTATAGTCGCAAGAAGTTAATTCGAAGACTAATTAATCTGAAAAGTTATATTAGGAAAATTGTAACCTTGTAATCTGAATATTTTCCTTGGTGCCCCGACTTCCTAGTTAATTACAGTTACATGATTAATCAGTTTAATCGCGTAATACTAATTACAGAGAATCTTCGATAAAAACTAAGTCTTCAGTTAATGATAGTAAAGACACGACAAGTGGATTCCTCAAGAGCACACAAAATCCTGTATCCACACCAGCTGGCGATCTAGTTACAAATCAGTGTCAATATTAAATTAACATGCTTCTTTGTCAGTGGGGGGTTGTCTTGGATCACAGATGGATCTCATTCTGTAGTAGAAATAACCCAAGGCCACACGACGATTAAACTGTGGTCTTATGTTATAGAGTGTTTCTTTACTATAATTCAAGAGCTTTCAAGTATATGTTGTTGTTTCTTGTGAAAAGATTCTTGGCTCTTGATCTAGTTTAGATTACAGTCTACTACAACAGTCTAGTAGTTGTAATGGACTGTTGCCCACTTAATCAAATCAAATCAAATGTTACTTGTCACATGCTTGCTTACAAGTACCCCCTTCCCCTTTCCCCAGCAGTGCAGTTTTTTCCAACTGCTTACACACGTTTTCAAAACTGTCTCCTTTTTTCAAAACTCTACACACAATTCCCAAAACTGCACACACAAAATGCAAAATGCCTCACATCTCCTTCAAAATGTAACACTGCATTCAAAATGCCATAAACACATGTCAGAATGAAGCATTTGCATCAAATGGCAAACACTGCTTTCATAATAGTACATTTTTGGATATACCATGTAAACACTGTTGTTCTAAATCTAAAGCTCTTTGGTCTTTCATAGGCTTATATCTACATTTCAATACAATGTTCTACAGTGAAAGTAATCTGCTGAGAGGGGTAACAAGTACACTGTAAACACCAATGCAATATAGAAGCAGAAAATATTTATTAGGCCAAACATTACTGTTGTATACAGTAGCATACATCAAAACCATAAACATATGTAAACCAAAAGTATATTCTTTAGAATACAGTAAAGAACACAATGGTGGGTTTGGGGTCCCGGGGGAGCAGTCCAGGAATTGGTAGGGGGGGGGGGGGGGGGGTCACCAGTGCTAAGCTACGCTTCATCTCTTCTCCAACCTGGGTCTGGCCACAATACTTTGTCCACATCACAAGATACGTTTTCTCTTGCCAAACATCGAGGGAAGTATCTCCTAGCATGGCGTATCCAACCTTGGACAGAGGCAACCTCTATGCCCCCACATGCGTCCTCCATTGCCTGGAGAAGCAGCATGCGGGCATAGGGTTGGCGATCATACACTTTCCAGCGCCAGGCTGAGAAGAATTGCTCTATGGGATTTAGAAAAGGTGAATATGGGGGTAGGTACAAAACTACAAATATGTATAGGTGGCAAACCAGTTTTAGACCAGAACAGCCCGGTGAAAACTAACATTGTCCCATAAAACCATAAATCTAGCAGGCTCCTGATCTGGATCAGGAACAAGCATTGTGTAAATTGCATCCAGAAAAGTGAGCATGTGGCCGGTGTTGTACGGACCCAGTGTGGCATTGTGATGGAGGACCCCGTTTTGAGTGATGGTAGCACACATAGTTATGTTACCCCCACGCTGTCTAGGGACATTGGTAATTGCCCTCTGTCCTATTACATTTCTTCCGCGGCGCCTGGTTTTGGTGAGGTTGAAGCCAACCTCATCCACATAAATAAATTCATGGCGAATTACATGGGCATCCAGCTCCAATACTCTCTGTAACAGACAAAAGGATATACAGATGAGTAAATATGGTATGTCTGAAGTACTGGAAGTAGTGTTGCATACATACCTCTACAAAGTCATGTCGCATATTCTTGACTCTGACAGAGTATGTCTCAAATGGCACCTTGTAAAGTTGTTTCATTGTCACTCGGTGCCGTTGGAGGATGCGTTGTATGGTCGACAGGCTTACAGCATTGATGTTGTTAAATATGGTGTCATTATTCAAGATATGCTCTCTTATCTCTCGAATCCTAATTGCATTGTTGGCCAAAACCATATTTATAATTGCAGTCTCTTGTACATCTGTAAACAAGTATCCTCGTCCTCCATGATGTCTTTGCCTTTCCACTCTGTACAGAATTCAAACACAGTATGTGTTCAGCATAGGAACTGTAAACAATGTACAAAAAAATGTAGTACAGCATGATAACCAACCTCATTCATTCAATGCAGTGCAGTAAATGGATGGCTTAGAGTTACAAATGTTTATGCAATACTATGCAGTCATACGTATTTTACAGTACATTACTGTAATGCTAAAATAGTCATTAGATAGTTACATACCTGGTCTCATTTCTGAAGGTTCGAATTATGGACGCCACTGTAAATCGACTCAAGTTGGGCTGGACTCTCAGTCCAGCCTCTCTCATGGTCAAACCGTGGTTGATCACATGATCAACAAGTGTTGCCCTAATCTCATCAGAGATGGCTCACCTTCCTTATCTTCTTTGCCCACGTCCTCTTCTTCCTCTTCCTCTCCCTCCTACTCCTCTTGCTCTCTGTCCAGTGTTGGCATCCATTGTTCAAAACAGGTAATCTGACCTTTGACCTATTTATAGGCCTATACTACAGTAAAGCAGTGATTGGTTAGTGATCAGTTAAGCTATTAGTGTTTGCACATGTGAGGCGTGTGTGTGTGACCTGGTGAATAAGTGTAGCATTTTCATTGGTTGTGTTTGGAAAAGGAAAGCAAGTCACTTCCTGTTAGATTTTTGTGTTTTAGGTAGAGAATTGTGTGTAGTGTTTTGAAAAAAGTGTTTTATGCAATTGACAACTGAGTCAAAGGCTGAGAAATAGCTTATGGTTTTGGATATTTGGTGTGTAGTTTTGCACTTTGAGTGAGAGGTTTCAAAAATCATGTGACATGAAAAGATTTTGTGTGTACGCAGTTGGAAAAAAAACTGTAATAAAATATTTACTAAATAAACTAAAGTTAAAAAAATCTAATCAATCAAATAGTAACACAATAAATGTACATAACAATAATGAGGCTATATACAGGGGGTACCGGTACCGAGTCAATGTTTAGGGGTACAGGTTAGTCGAGGTAATCAGCGTGGAGAGATTTGTTTACAGACGGATGCAGAGGCCACTGTTGTTCTTTTTGTGATTCCTTAGCATCTTGCCAAGCCACATGTGTCGCGCCATGACTCAACAGGTATCAGACTGATGGGCTGCTAGTTGTAAATAGCAGATAGCACCGGTAGCACCACGATGGAGATGACAAACTGATGGATGAGAAAAAGAGGCTGGAACAAAAAATGCCATTAACTGTAGGCAGTGTTTGACATTGGCTGCTGTCATTGGAGCAAACACGTATTTTTAGAAGCGCTGATGGAGGAACGTGATAGTGTTTGGTTTTCGCCCGGCACAATGGGACCCATGTCGTCCAAAACGTTCTGCTTTTGAATCATCTGTCCATAGAACATTCTTCTAAGGGTATTGATGATCAACCAGGTGCTTCTAGGTGCTTTTGGAAACTTGAGTCAACTTTATCATTGACATGGGTCGCATTAGGCCTTGCGATAACCAAACACTGCACTCCACAGTAAGAATCTCATACCTACAGTCATGCATGGTGGTAGTAGGTTGATGCTTTGCTGCTTCAGGACCTCGGGGCCTTGCCTTTATAGAAGGAACCATCAATTCTGCTCCGTATCAGGGAATTCTACAGGAGAATGTCAGGCCATCCGTCTGTGAACTGAAGCTGAAGCGCAGCTGGGTCATGCAGCATGACCATGATCCAAAACACTTAATCAAGTCTACATGAAAATGGCTAAAAAGCAACAAATGTGAAGTTTTGGAATGGCCTAGTCAAAGTCCAGACCTAATCCCAATTGAGATGTAGTGGCAGGACTTGAAACGAGCAGTTCATGCTTGAAAACCAACAAATGTCGCAGAGTTGAAGCAGTTCTGCATGCAAGAGTGGACCAGAATTCCTCCACAGGGATGTTAGAGACTGATCAACAACTACAGGAAGCATTTGGTCACAGTCATTTAAGGGGCAATTACTTTTTCAAATAGGAGAATTGGGTGTTGCATGACTTTATTAATTAAATAAATAAAATAAGTATACATTTTTGGGGTTATTTGTAAACTCTGGTTCCCTTTATCTAATATTAGGTTTTGGTTGAAGATCTGATAACGTTCAGTATCAAAAATATGCACAATTAGAGAAAATCAGAAAGGGGGCAAATACTTTCTCACGCCACTGTAGATGAGAAAATATGTCTCTAAATGTGTTATGATACACGTAGTACTATGTCTAATGTACTGTAATGTGCATTGACATGTAGAGAAATCATGTTCAAGATGTATGGACAGAACCAGCCAATCAATGTACTGTAATGTGCATTGACATGTAGAGAAATCATGTTCAAGATGTATGGACAGAACCAGCCAATCAATGTAAGGCTCCCAGGCAGTGTAAAGGTGGCAGTGTAAAATAGACTATTTCAATATTGTTAACTGTTATTCTATGTCAGTATTTCATATCAGACATCGTAGTGGGATTGCAGAGTGATTGGTTATTGCCTTAATCCTTCACAGGCATTATGTTGTGGAATACAGATTCACGTTTCCTACTCAGTATCTCCTGATCAGTATCTCCTACTCAGTATCTCCTGATCAGTATCTCCTGATCAGTATCTCCTACTCAGTATCTCCTGATCAGTATCTCCTACTCAGTATCTCCTGATCAGTATCTCCTGATCAGTATCTCCTACTCAGTATCTCCTGATCAGTATCTCCTACGCAGTATCTCCTACTCAGTATCTCCTGATCAGTATCTCCTACTCAGTATCTCCTGATCAGTATCTCCTACTCAGTATCTCCTGATCAGTATCTCCTGATCAGTATCTCCTACTCAGTATCTCCTACTCAGTATCTCCTGATCAGTATCTCCTGATCAGTATCTCCTACGCAGTATCTCCTGATCAGTATCTCCTGATCAGTATCTCCTGATCAGTATCTCCTGATCAGTATCTCATGATCAGTATCTCCTACTCAGTATCTCCTGATCAGTGTCTCCTGATCAGTATCTCCTACTCAGTATCTCCTGATCAATATCTCCTGATCAGTATCTCCTACTCAGTATCTCCTGATCTCTTCTGCTGTCAACAGAGAGGTAACAGGGTTATTGAAAGATAGTGTTTTAAGACTGTGAACGTTCCAAGTGATAGGGTCTCAGGAGCGTGCATGGGGCTGAGATTGAGTTGCTTTTTAGTGTTACCCTACCTGTGCTTTGTTTGATGTTATGGTAACAAGGCACATACACTGTATATACAAAAGTATGTGAACGCACAAGCCGAAGATCACCATGCGCAATGCCAAGCGTCGGCTGTAGTGGTGCCCGACCTCGCTAATGCTCTTGTGGCTGAATGGAAGCAAGTCCCTGCAGCAATGTTCCAACATCTAGTTGAAAGCCTTCCCAGAAGAGTGGAGGCTGTTATAGCATCAAAGGGGGACCAACTCCATATTAATGCCCATGATTTTGGAATGAGATGTTCAATGAGCAGGTGTCCACATACTTTTGGTAATATAGTGTATCTCCAGGCTGTGTGTTAATTGTGTGTGTGTGTGTGTGTGTGTGTGTGTGTGTGTGTGTGTGTGTGTGTGTGTGTGTGTGTGTGTGTGTGTGTGTGTGTGTGTGTGTGTGTGTGTGTGTGTGTGTCATTAACAGCAGACTCATACATTTCCTCAGTGAAAACAATGTACTGAGCAAATGTCAAATTGGCTTTTAAAGAAATTATCGTATACAGACCACGTATTCACCCTGCACACCCTAATTGACAAACAAACAAACCAAAACAAAGGTGAAGTCTTCTCATGCTTTGTTGATTTCAAAAAAGCTTTCGACTCAATTTGGCATGAGGGTCTGCTATACAAATTGATGGGAAGTGGTGTTGGGGGCAAAATATACGATCCATTATAAAATCCATGTACACAAACGACAAGGGTGCGGTGAAAGTGGACAAAAAACAGGGCCGTGGTGTCACGGCTGTTGAAAGCAGAGGACCAAGGTGCAGCGTTGTAAGCGTACATTTTATTTATTAAATCAAAATGACGCCGAACAAAACAATAAACATTATAAAAACAAACCGTGAAGCTCAAAGGCTATGTGCCCTAAACAACGTATGGTTCCCAATCAGAGACAACGATAGACAGCTGTCCCTGATTGAGAACCATACCCGGCCAAAACATAGAAATAGACATAAAAAGGATCTCTAAGGTCATGGCGTGACAGTACACCCCCCCAGTACCCCCCCCCCCCCCAGTGTTTTTTGGTAGGTTTCCATCTATAGCATTTCTTAATATTACTCAGTTCATTTGGCTTTGATGGCTCATGATTGAATATTGCTCTGTTTAAGTAGACTGTGATTTTGTTGTGGTCTGATAGGGGTGTCAGTCGGCTGACTGTGAACGCTATGAGAGACTCTGGGTTGAGGTCAGTAATAAAGTAGTCTACAGTACTACTGCCAAGAGATGAGCTACAGGTGTACCTACCATAGGAGTCCCCTCGAAGCCTACCATTGACTATGTACATACCCAGTGTGCGACAGAGCTGCTGGAGTTGTAAACCGTTTTTGTTGGTTACGTTGTCATAGTTGTGCCTAGGGGGGTATATGGGGGAGGGAATGCTGTCACCTCCAGGTAGGTGTTTGTCCCCCTGTGTGCTCAGGGTGTCAGGTTCTTGTCCGGTTCTGGCATTTAGGTCACCACAGACTAGTACATGTCCCTGGGCCTGGAAATGAAGAGAAGCTGTCTTCATTAAAGTATGGGGATTCTAGTGGGGGGATATAGGTAGCACACAGGATGACATTTTTCTCTGTTAAGATCATTTCCTTTTGAATTTCTAGCCAAATGTAAAATGTTCCTGTTTTGATTAATTTAATGGAGTGAGTTAGGTCTGCTCTATATCAAATTAGCATACCCCCTGAGTCCCTTCCCTGTTTCGCACCTGATAGTTTGGTGGATGGGACTACCAGCTCTCTGTAACCTAGAGGGCAACCAGTGGGTCCGTCTCCTCTATACCATGTTTCTTGTAGGATGACAATGTCTGTATTTCCGATTTCTTTGATGAAGTCCAGGTTCCTGCTTTTTATGCTAATGTTTCTCTCTCTATATCGCTGTCTCTGTTTCCCTCTATATATCTCTATCTGTTTCTCTCTCTATCTCTATCTCTGTCTCTGTTTCCCTCTCTCTCTGTATCTATTTCTATCTATCTCTCTTTCTATCTATGTCTATTTCTCTATATCATGGTCTTTATTTCCCTCTCTATTTATCTCTCTCTATCTCTGCCTCTATTTCTCTCTACATATCTCTCTCTGTTTGCCTCTCTCTATCGCTGTCTCTTATTCTCTCTCTATCGCTGTCTCTTATTCTCTCTATATCACTGTCTCTATTTCTCTCTCTATCACCGTCTCTATTTCTCTCTCTATCACTGTTTCTATTTCTCTCTCTATCACTATCTCTATTTCTCTCTCTATCACTGTTTCTATTTCTCTCTCTATCACTATCTCTATTTCTCTCTATCTCTGTCTCTGTTTCTCTTTATCTATCTCTGTCTCTGTTTCTCTTTATCTATCTCTGTCTCTATTTCTCTCTATTTCTGTCTCTGCTTTTCTCTCTATATCTCTGTTTCTATTTCTCTCTCTCTCTATTTCTCTCTCTTTCACTGTCTCTATTTCTCTCTCTTTCTCTATCGCAACTTGTCTCTCAATCTCTGTCTTTATTTCTCTCTCTCTGTCTCTATTTCTCTCTATTTTTTCTCTCGATCTCTGTCTTTATTTCTCTCTCTCTATCTCTGTCTCCATTTATCTCTGTTTCTCTCTTTGTTTCCCTCTCTATCTCTGTCTCTATTTCTCTCGACATATCTGTCTCTGTTTCTCTCTCTCTCTCTCTCTCTCTCAATTCAATTCAATTCAATGTACTTTATTGACATGGCAAGTTCATTATTACTTACATTGTCAAAGTATACATATCGAAAAATAAAAATCTAATATATATGTATATATATACAAAATATATATATATATATTTATATACACTGCTCCAAAAAATAAAGGGGACCCTTAAACAACACAATGTAACTCCAAGTCAATCACACTTCTGTGAAATCAAACTGTCCACTTAGGAAGCAACACTGATTGACAATAAATTTCACATGCTGTTGTGCAAATGGAATAGACAACAGGTGGAAATTATAGGCAATTAGCAACACACTCCCAATAAAGGAGTGGTTCTGCAGGTGGTGACCACAGACCACTTCTCAGTTCCTTTGCTTCCTGGCTGATGTTTTGGTCACTTTTGAATGCTGGCGGTGCTCTCACTCTAGTGGTAGCATGAGACGGAGTCTACAACCCACACAAGTGGCTCAGGTAGTGCAGCTCATCCAGGATGGCACATCAATGCGAGCTGTGGCAAGAAGGTTTGCTGTGTCTGTCAGCGTAGTGTCCAGAGCATGGAGGCGCTACCAGGAGACAGGCCAGTACATCAGAAGACGTGGAGGAGGCCGTAGGAGGGCAACAACCCAGCAGCAGGACCGCTACCTCCGCCTTTGTGCAAGAAGGAGCAGGAGGAGCAGTGCCAGAGCCCTGCAAAATGACCTCCAGCAGGCCACAAATGTGCATGTGTCTGCTCAAACGGTCAGAAACAGACTCCATGAGGGTGGTATGAGGGCCCGACGTCCACAGGTGGGGGTTGTGCTTACAGCCCAACACCGTGCAGGACGTTTGGCATTTGACAGAGAACACCAAGATTGGCAAATTCGCCACTGGCGCCCTGTGCTCTTCACAGATGAAAGCAGGTTCACACTGACCACATGTGACAGACGTGACAGTCTGGAGACGCTGTGGAGAACGTTCTGCTGCCTGCAACATCCAGCATGACCGGTTTGGCGGTGGGTCAGTCATGGTGTGGGGTGGCATTTCTTTGGGGGGCCGCACAGCCCTCCATGGGCTCGCCAGAGGTAGCCTGACTGCCATTAGGTACCGAGATGAGATCCTCAGACCCCTTGTGAGACATATGCTGGTGCGGTTGGCCCTGGGTTCCTCCTAATGCAAGACAATGCTAGACCTCATGTGGCTGGAGTGTGTCAGCAGTTTCTGCAAGAGGAAGGCATTGATGCTATGGACTGGCCCGCCCGTTCCCCAGACCTGAATCCAATTGAGCACATCTGGAACATCATGACTCGCTCCATCCACCAACGCCACGTTGCACCACAGACTGTCCAGGAGTTGGCGGATGCTTTAGTCCAGGTCTGGGAGGAGATCCCTCAGGAGACCATCTGCCACCTCATCAGGAGCATGCCCAGGCGTTGTAGGGAGGTCATACAGGCACGTGGAGGCCACACACACTACTAAGCCTCATTTTGACTTGTTTTAAGGACATTACATCAAAGTTGGATCAGCCTGTAGTGTGGTTTTCCACTTTAATTTTGAGTGTGACTCCAAATCCAGACCTCCATGGGTTGATAAATTTGATTTCCATTGATCATTTTTGTGTGATTTTGTTGTCAGCACATTCAACTATGTAAAGAAAAAAGTATTTAATAAGAATAGTTCATTCATTCAGATCTAGGATGTGTTATTTTAGTGTTCCCTTTATTTTTTTGAGCAGTGTATAAATAAATGGTGGGACCAACAGCAATGATAATAGTAGTAGTGGACATGGGATTACCATTAACAACAACAATAATATTAATCAGAACAACAATACATTAAAGACCAGTGTCAACATGACTGAGAAGACAAATGACCTGGCATGAAAGACAAAACAAGATGGGAAATATTAGCAACATTACTTGCACTTTCACTGGCTGTCCCTCAGGTTGTGGCAGGAGGACACATATTTGGCTGCCAAAACTGCACATTTTGGCTTTTCACCCAATGAATTTTCAGTTTTTCTCTTCATCTTTTATAGTTTCAAATTCTTTGTATTGAATTATAATTTTGGGAAAGAAATATTCTTTTAGGTCTGAGTATTTGTCACAGTGTAATAGGAAATGCAGCTCTGTCTCTACCTCTCCCCTGGAGCAGTGAGTACAGCCTGTCCTCTCTGGGCAGCCAGGTTTGTCTGTGACGACCGGTCTCTATAGCCAGACTGTGCTCACTGAGTCTGTACCTAGTCAATGTTTTCCTCAGTTTTCTACCAGTCACAGTGGTCAGATAGTCTGCCACCATGTATTGTCTGTTTAGAGCCAAATAGCATTGAAGTTTACTTAGATTTTTTGTGGTGTCTTTCCAATAGGTGATATATTTTTATTTTTGTTTTGTGATGATTTGGTTGGGCCAGATTTTCTGAGGGCTGCCCCGCGGCTCTATGGGGTTGGTTTGAGTTGGTGAACTGAGCCTCAGAACCAGCTGGCTGAGGTGACTCTTCTCTGGTTTCATCTCTTGACATTGTAGAGCTGTGTGATGGAATGTTTTGGGGTCACTTGTTTTTAGATGGTTGTAAAATTTGATGGCTCTTTTTTCTATTCGAATGGAGGGGGTATTGGCCCAATTCTGCCCTACATGCGTTGTTTGGAGTTTTTCTTTGTACTTGCAATACAGTCTTGCAAAACTCTGCATGCAATATTTCAATTGGATGTTTGTCACATTTGGTAAATTCATTATTAGAGAGTGGACCCCATACTTCACTGCCATATAGAGCAATAGGTTCTATAACTGAAACATTTTGAGCCAGATTCTAATTGGAATTTTGATGTTCCTTTTAATGGCATAGAATGCTCTTCTTGCTTTGTCTATCAGCTCATTCACAGCCATGTGAAAGCTACCTGTGTTGCTGATATTTAGTCCTAGATATGTGTAGTTTCTGGTGTGTTCTAATAGAACTGTGTCCAAATAGAATTTATATTTGTCATCCTTATTTCCGGATCTTTTTTGGAATATCATTATATTTGTTTTTTTAGGTTAACGGTCAGAGCCCAGGTCTGACAGAACCTTTGAAGACGATCTAGGTGCTGCTGTAACCCCTCTTTAGTGGGAGACAGCAGCACCAGGTCATCTGTGTACAGCAGACACTTGATTTCCGTGTTGTGTAGGGTGATACCAGGTGCTGCCGATTCTTCTAATGTTCTTGCCAATTCATTAACCTGTTTGGCGTGCAAGCCCGACGTCGGTACACTTATGACAACAGCCAGCTCAAAGTGCAGGGCGCGAAATTCAAAAGATTTTTTTTTTTTTATATTTAACTTTCACACATTAACAAGTCCAAGACACCAGATGAAAGGTACACATCTTGTGAATCAAGCCAACATGTCCGTTTTTAAAAATGTTTTACAGGGAAGACACAATATGTAAATCTATTAGCTAACCACGTTAGCAAAAGACACCACTATTTTTACTTCATCAGTTTTTTACTTCATCAGTAGCTATCACAAATTCAACCAAATAAAGATATAAATAGCCACTAACCAAGAAACAACTTCATCAGATGACAGTCTGATAACATATTTATTGTATAGCATATGTTTTGTTATTCAGGTATAAATCATAGTTTACATTGCAGCTACAGTCAGAAATTGCACCGAAAGCAGACAGAAAAATTACAGACACCAACGCCAAATAACTAAATACTCATCATAAAACATTTCTGAAAAATACATAGTGTACAGCAATTGAAAGACAGGCATCTTGTGATTCCAGACAATATTTCCGATTTATCAAGTGTTTTACAGCGAAAACACAATATAGCGTTATATTAGCTTAGCACAATAGCAAACATAACAACAGCATTGATTCAAGGCAAAAATAGCTATAACGTATAAACCACCAAAACATATTAATTGTTTCACTAACCTTCTCAGAATTCTTCAGATGACAGTACTGTAACATCATATTACACAATGCATATAGAGTTTGTTCGAAAATGTTCATATTTAGCGGCACAAATCGTGCTTATACAATGAGAATAGTGTCCATAACGTCAAGCAATCTGTCCGGCGCCATCTTGTAAAGGCACCTTTTCTTATCGAAAACTATTCAGAAACTTGACTAAAAAAATACAGGTTGGACAGCAATTGAAAGACAAATTAGTTCTTAATGCAATCGCTGAATTACATTTTTAAAATTAACCTTACTGCGCAATACAGGCTGCGATAACGCAAGGCTACACTGCAGGAAATGGCGTCTTATGCATTTGACATTTTTCAACAGAACAATGAATTATCAGCATAAATAATTCTTACTTTTCGATGAACTCCCATCAGAATCTTGGGAAATGTGTCCTTTGTCCAAAATAATCGTTGCTAGGTTGGAGAACGTCGTCTTCAACGTTGCAATTAGCAGTAAACAATAGCCATGTGGGCCAGAGATACCCAACTTCCTAAAACGTCACGAAAATAAATACCCGAAAATCGCAATATACTGACATAAACTGATATAATTCGGTTTAAAATAACAACATTACGATGTCTTCAACACCTATATCGAATAAAAACAGAGCCGGATATATCTAGGAGCTAATACGGGAGCTTCTAAAATGACATGCCAAGACCCTTCCTGCGTCAGAGCGAAAAGTGGAAAGATGGGACACTTCGGTTCCAAGCAATTTATAACCTTTGGGACCTACGTAGAAACTCCATTTCAACTCTCCCTATTCGCTGACACCCAGTGGAAGGCGTATACAGTGCATCTCAACCAATAGAGGACAGGCAAATTAATACACAGGTCTCAGAACAGCCAGCAAAATTCTGCATTCTGACATACACATAGGAAAATTGCAGTTCTGTTTCACCCACAGATATAATTCAAACGGTTTTAGAAACTAGAGAGTGTTTTCTATCCAATAGTAATAATAATATGCATATTGTACGAGCAAGAATTGAGTACGAGGCCTTTTTGAAATGGGCACCTTTTATCTGGCTACTCAATATTGCCCCTTGAGCCCAAAGAGGTTTTAATGTAGATGTTAAATAATGTTGGACTTATAGGGCAGCCCTGTTTCACTCCCCGTCCCTGAGAGAAGTCTGTTTGCTTGTTGCCAATTTTAACCGCACATTTGTTTTTAGTGTACATTGATTTAATAAAATCATATGTTTTCCCTCCAATACCACTTTCTATTAGTTTATAAAAAAAGTCCTTCGGGACAAATTTAATCAAATGCTTTCTTGAAATCTACAAAACACGAGTAGATTTTGCCTTTGTTTTGGTTCATTTGTTTATCAATTAGAGTTTGGAGGGTGTAAATGTGGTCTGTTGTACGATAATTTTTTAGAAATCCAATCAGCAACCCAAGTTGCTGTTAACGCAAATTCCTCTGTAATTATTTGGGTCAAATATATAGATTTTATAGATTGTTGTGATCAATCCCTGGTTCCAAATATCGGGGAAAATACCTGCAGTGAGGATAATGTTGAAGAGTTTGAGTATAGCCAATTTGAATTTGTGGTCTGTATTTTTGATCATTTCATTTAAAATACCATCAGCACCACAGGCCTTTTTGGGTTGGAGAGTGCATAGTTTTTCCAATAATTCTTCTTCTGTAATTGGTGTACCCACAGGATTCTGATAGTCTTTGACTGCTAATTCAAGGATTTGTCATTTTTCTTGTATATCTTTTTGTTCTGGGCTCTTTGTTATATTGCTGTAGAGGTTTGCAAAGTGATTTCTCCACATATCCCCATTTTGGATAGCCAATTCCTCATGATGAGGTTTGTTTAATTTATTCCAATTCTCCCAGAAGTGGTTTGATTCTATGGATTCCTCAATTCCATCCAGCTGATTTCTAATGTGCTGTTCCTTTTTTGTTCTTAGGGTGCGTTTGTATTGCTTCAGTGTTTCCCCATATTGAAGGCGTATATTTTTGTTGTCTGGTTCTCTGTGTTTTTGATTAGATATATTTCTCAATGACTTTCTTAGATTTTTGCAATCATTATCAAACCATTTTTCATTATCTGTTATTTTTGGTTTGCTCTTATGCTTCTTTAGATTAGCCAAGGAGGCTAATTTGTCAAATATAAAGTTTATGTTCCTAACAGCCAAATGTACACCTTCATTGCTGAAGGAGAATGTTAAGGCTAAAAAGTTGTCCAGGAGTGATTGTATTTTTTGGCTACTATTTGCTTTTTGGTCGATGTCTGTACTGTTTGCACTCCATCTATAGGCTTGTTTAGTACCATGTCATTTATTGGGCCGTGATGCTTCATGGTTGGGTTCTGCTCTTCTCAGATACACTGTGATTTTACTGTGGTCTGAGAGAGGTGTTAGTGGGCTGACTGTGAAGGTTCTGTAAGACTCTGGGTTTAGGTCGGTGAGGAAGTAGTCTACAGTGCTGCTGCCAAGGGATGAGCTGTAGGTGTACCTACCAAAAGAGTCCCCTCTCAGCCTGCCATTGACTATGTACAGACTCAGTGTTCGACAGAGCTTCAGGAGCTGTACTCCGTTTTTGTTTTTCACTTTGTCATAGTTGTTTCTGTGGGGGTTTGTGGGGAGGGAAAGGTTGTTGCTTCCTGGTAAGTGTTTATACCCATGACTGTTAATAGTGTCTTGTTCTTCTGCTGTTCTAGCATTCAGGTCTTCACAGACCAGTACGTTGCCTTGGGCCTGAAAGTGACTAATTTCCCCCTCTAGAATGGAGAAGCTCTCTTCATTGAAGTAGGGTGACTCTGAGGGGGGAATGTATGTGGCACAGAGGAAGACATTTTTATCTGTCAAGATAGCCTCCTTGTTGATTTTTAACCAGATAAAGAATTCTCTTGTTTTGATCAATTTGATTGAATTAATTAGTTCAGATTTATACCATATTAGCATTCCCCCTGAGTCTCTGCCCTGTTTGATTCCTTTTAATTTAGTGGATGGTATGATTATCTCCCTATAACCTAGTGGACAGCCAGTGGAAACATCACCTCTGCACCATGTTTCCTGTAGTACTACAATATCAACATCATCAATTTCTTTCAGGAAGTCTGGGTTTCTGCTCTTTAGCCCAAAAGCAGAGGACTTCAATCCTTGTAAATTCCAACATGCAACGTAAAAAGATTTCATAACTTTTTTTTTCTTTTCTCTTTACCTTCAAAATGAGACAAACACTCACAATCCAACAAGAACTATTAAAATAGGATTTTTCAATTAAAGTAAACTCTTATTTTGCAAATGTGATTTGTTTATCATTTAAGATAGAATTTGTGTCATGCCACTTGGGTGGATGTAGTGTGAGAATGGTGGAGTTCTTGTGCTCATCTTACCATGACCCTCGGCCGATCACATGTGAGCATAGTAGACTCAGCATTTGTTTAATGTCACTCATTTGGTTGGTGGGGGCTGGGCCAGTTGCTTCTCCCACAGCCTGTGCGTAGCTCTGCCTGCTGGGCTGTGGCTCCTCCAAGTGTGGGTCTGCAGTGGGGGGCGGCGGGGTGGGAGGCCTTGTCTGGGTGGCTCTGAAGCTGGGCTGGGGTGGTCTATGCTGCGCTGGCTGTGGTGGGCATTGAGGTTGGTGGTGCTGTGGTCATGGCTGGGGGTTCCAGGGTGTTGGTCCGGGGTGTTGTCTCGGTGATCTCGGAGGGGTGGAGATTGCTCCGCTGTTCCTGAGTGGAGAGGTCGGGCTGCGGTTTAAAGCGTCGTCCTTGAGAGTCTTGGCAAGGATGGGGACTGTCTCCCTGTACAAGTGAACATGGTCATAGAGACAATCCAGATCGAGGGTGGGATGGTGGGCCAGGTGTACATTGGGTCGCAGGGCACAGTCCCGGGATAGGCTGGCGTTTATTCTTTGGATTGTGGCAGGGTGGAAGTCCCTCCTCTGTAGAAGGGTTGACACTATGATTCTTGAGTTGGGGAAGATTGCGGAGGCCTTCTCAATCACTCCCCGTAGTGAAGTCGCCACCCTCTCCTGCTGAGCACGCAGGTCGTTGCTTCCGGTATGTATGATTATGTAGCTTGGCGACCCGAGATGGGCCTTATCAAGCAGCTCCATGGCACTCTGCATTGTTGGGCACCACACCTTTCTCGTTATGTGTCTAGGGAAAAGTTTATTCTCCTGAACATACTTCCCATTTGAGTCCATTAACAGGACGATGTCAGCCAGTGTTTCTTCTGGACTGGGGGTGGCAGAGGGGGGGCTGGTGGGTGTTGGAGCTGGGGTGTGGCTGGTCTGTGGGCTGGGGAGGAGGGGTGCAGCAGACAGGGCTGTGGAAGTCTGGCTGGTTGAGCTGGGCTCCTCTGCTGTGTGAGGGCAGGTCATAGGGTGGTGATCTAGCTGCTCCTGCAGCCTGTCCTCTGTTCTCTTTCTCTCCTGCAGCTCCTCTCTTATTGTGGTCAGCTCCTTATTGCTGTTCTGCCTGTCTTTTTGGAGCTCTCTCACCTCCTTTGTTAGATCACCCAGCTCTCTCTTGAGTCTGTCTCTCTCTTGCTGAACCTCTTTCAGCTGTGTTGCAAGGCTGCTGTCCTGCTCTATCCTCACCTTGGTTAGGAGCTCCTCTAAGGTGTGGTTGTCTGGTTGCCGTTTGCTCACGCTCTCCCTGAGCAGGACCACCTCCCCCTCCAGTTTGATGAACTCACCCCTCATGGCAGCCATGGTGGTGAGGAGGGCCTGAGCCTGCTCTGCACTGAGGGGGTTGCTCTCCTCCTGGGGCATGTCTTCCACTATGGTGGGAAGAGAGGTGCTGGATGTGCCTTTTTGGGTGGGGAGAGTAGGGGTGAGGGTGGTGCTGGTGGAGTTTGTCTTGTGGGAGGGTATGTCACAGGTGTTATCCTTCTCTCTCTCCACTCTCTCTTTAATGGTCTGAAAGTCTGTTTCAAACAGCCTAATGTTACCTTGCACCATGACAGTCCCAGTCTTGAAGAGGTTGATTGTTATCATGGTGCTGTCAGGGTCATCTGTCTCTTTGATTTTCAGCTTCCACCCATTACAGATTCCTTCTTTCTTTATGGATGGGTAGTAAGAGCACACTGCTGAGCGCCATGCATTTGGCTGGTCAGTGAGGAAGATGAGATTACTCACATCACTGTTTTTGTAGAGGTCTGCAAAAAGGGTTTCTGGCCTGTCCTTTAGTAGTTTCTGTTTAAAAGCTTTCCTCGTTGTGTTATTTTTGTCCTCTTTAGGGTAGAGAATGGATTCTGCGCTGAGGGGGAGTGGGGACATGGTGCCTGTGCGCTCCGCTACTACTGCTGCGCTGTTCTGCTGCCCCGTTGCCATAGCAACCTATTTGTTTGTCTGCTGCTAGTGCTAATTTAGTTCAAAAACCAGCAAAAATAGTGACAAATCCTCACACAAAAAACTGAAGATATGTTTAAAGTTAGTCCGTGCTCCTTTTTGGTTTACTCACTCAGTTTGGTCGTTTGATGTAGTTGTATTAACTCCCCTTGCTCGGTTTGTTCCAACTCGTTTCTTCTGGCTAGCTTGTTAGTCTGCTGGCTAGGCCTTTGTTGTGTAGCTAGCTAGCTAGACTCAAAACTTCTTTAACTTGAGGCGTAAAGTTACTTTTTTTCCCTCTTCTGAATGAATAGAGTTGTTGTTCATCACTTCTTGTCTGGAATTCTTTTCGATTAGAGTGTTTATCTCATTCTAAAAACAAAAAAACATGAAATATATCAGGAGCTCATGTTGAACATGACTCTCTCTCTCTACCTCTCTCTCTCTCTCGCTATGTCTCTCTCATTATCACTGTCTATAATTCTCTCTATATCGCTCAGAGAGAGAGATATATAGAGAGAAATAGAGACACAGAGAGAGAAACAGAGACAGAGATAGAGAGAGAGAGAGAAATAGAGACAGAGAGAGAGAGAAACAACGATAAAGAAACAGAGAAAATGAAAAAGTGATAGAGAGAGCGTAAAACAGAGAGCGATATAGAGAGAATTATAGACAGTGATCATGAGAGACACAGAGAGAGAGAGAGAGAGAGAGAGAGAGAGAGAGAGAGAGAGAGAGAGAGAGAGAGAGAGAGAGAGAGAGAGAGAGAGAGAGAAACAGAGACAGATATGTAGAGAGAAATAGAGACAGAGATAGAGAGAGGAAAACAAAGAGATAAACAGAGATACATGGAGACAGAGATAGAGAGAGAAATAAAGACAGAGATCGAGAGAAAAATAGAGAGAAATAGAGACAGAGAGAGAGAAATAAAGACAGAGATTGAGAGAGAAGTTGAGATAGAGAAAGAGAGAGAAATAGAGATAGTGATAGAGAGAGAAATAGAAACAGTGATAGAGAGAAAAATAGAGACAGTGATAGAGAGAGAAATAGAGACAGAGATAGATAGAAATAAAGACAGAGATAGAGAGAGAAATACAGACAGAGACAGAGATAGAGAGAAATAGAGACAGCGATAGAGAGAGAAATAGAGACAGTGATAGAGAGAGAATTAGAGACAGAGATAGAGAGAAATAGTGTCACGTTCCTGACCTATTTCTGTTAGTTTGTTGTATGTGTTAGTTGGTCAGGACGTGAGTTTGGGTGGGCATTCTATGTTGTCTGTTTCTATGTTGGTTTAGGGTTGCCTGGTATGGCTCTTAATTAGAGGCAGGTGTTTGGCGTTCCTCTAATTGAGAGTCATATTTAGGTAGGTTGTTTCACAGTGTTGTTGTGGGTGGTTGTCTCCTGTGTCAGTGTTTGTCGCACCATACGGGACTGTTCGGTTTGTTTTTGTACATCGTCATTTTGTGTAGTCTATTTTCCCTGTTCGTGCGTTCTTCGTGTTTAATGTAAGTTCGTCGTCCAGGTCTGTCTACTCCGTTTGTTGTTTTGTTAGTTCATAGTTCGTGTTTTCGTCTTTTCTTTAAATAAATTATGTATTCACAACCCGCTGCGCCTTGGTTCAATCACTACTCATCCTCTTCGGTTGAAGAGGAGGAGAACCACCGTTACAAATAGAGACAGTGGTAGAGAGAGAAATATTTATCTCTGTTTCTCAAATTCAAATTCAAGCTAATTTCTTGGCATGAAAAACATTGTGTCAATATTGCCAAAGCAACAATGTATACAATATACATTGTAATACAATTATAAAGAATAAAAAATAATTATATAAAATGGTAGTAAATAAATGAGCAAAAAAAATAACAACAATAAAATGGTAACAGTCAATATTAGAAATGTAATGAATATTAAAAGCTAAACAATGAAACTATAACTTACTTATAACTAACTGGTTCTCTCTCTCCATCTCTGCCTCTGTTTCTCTCTCTCTATCTCTGTCTCTATTTCTCTCTCTCTATCTCTGTCTATTTCTCTCCAAATATATCTCTCTGTTCTCTCTCTCTATCACTGTCTCTATTGCTCTCTGTTTTTCTGTTTCTCTCTTTCTCTATTTCTTTTTCTCTATATATTTCTCTTTCTGTTTCTCTCTCTGTCTCTTTTTCTCTCTGTTTCTCTCTATGTCTCTCTCTCTATCACTGTCTATTTCTCTCTATATATCTCTCTCTGTATCTCTGTCTCTTTTTCTCTCTGTTTCTCTCTCTGTCTCTCTCTCTATCACTGTCTATTTCTCTCTATATATCTCTCTCTGTATCTCTGTCTCTTTTTCTCTCTGTTTCTCTCTATGTCTCTCTCTCTATCACTGTCTATTTCTCTCTATATCTCTCTCTCTGTATCTCTGTCTCTTTCTCTCTGTTTCTCTCTATGTCTCTCTCTCTATCACTGTCTATTTCTCTCAATATATCTCTCTCTGTATCTCTGTCTCTTTTTCTCTCTGTTTCTCTCTATGTCTCTCTCTCTATCACTGTCTATTTCTCTCTATATATCTCTCTCTGTATCTCTGTCTCTTTTTATCTCTGTTTCTCAAATTCAAGCTGCTTTATTGGCATGAAAAACATTGTGTCAATATTGCCAAAGCAACAGTCTATACAATATACATTGTAATAAAATTATAAACAATAACAAATAATAATATAAAATGGTAGTAAATAATAATACACATTTAAATACAAAAATAACAACAATATAGTAGAAATGTAATGAATATGAAAAGCTAAACATGGAAAATGACTTATAACTAAATAACGGTCATCTTCGCCATTATATCAGTACTACAACTACTATCATCATTACTACTACTACTACCACCACCATCATTAAACTGCTATCATTACCATCACCCTACTACCCATACCACTACTATTTGGAATGATAAACAACCATAATAATAGAAATAACAGTAGTAGCAATAACAATAATAGTAATAACATTAATAGTAATAATAAGTAGGTTACTATTTACTATGCAGTTGTTATTATTCAGTGTCCCTCAGGCTATGGCAGGCAAATACATATTTGGCTGCAAGAGGAGCCATTGCTCCTTCGCCCATGAGTATTTTTAGTTTTTACCCTGGGTTTAATAAGTTAATAATTTGAACAAATGTAGTCATTTCTGTGACTAATGAATCTCTTGGTGAGGAATATTTATCACAGTAAAGGAGAAAGTGCATCTCTGTCTCTACCTCCCCTGTCGTGCAGTGACCACATACACGCTCCTCTTTGGGTAGCCATGTCTTTTTATGTCTGACAGTTTCTATTGCCAATCGTTGGTCACTCTGCCTGTACTTGGTAAGGATCTTTCTCTGCTTCGTATCTCTGACAGAGTAGAGATAATCAGCCAATTCATATTCTCTGTTTAGGGTCAGATAGCAATTTAGTCGGCTTTGGGATTTTGTTTCGTTTTTCTAATGTTGTAAATATGAGTCCTTTGATTGGTTCATGATTTTGTTTATTGTAATTTTTTTGTTGTTGAAGCAGTGCTGGTGTCAGCTTGGTTGGCTAGGCCCAACACCAGCTGACTGAGAGGGCTCGTTTCTGGGCTCAGCTCTTGGGTTTGAAGTGCTTTAAATTGCAGACTTGAATTTGGACTTCAATTTAGATGCAGCCAAAACTTTAATGATCTTTTCTGTATTTTCATTACTACTGGAAAGCGGCCCAATTCTGCCCTACATGCATTAGTTGTTGTATTTCTCTGGACTTATAGAATTTTCCGAAAGAATTCTCCATGTAGGGCTTCAATTGGATGTTTGTCCCACATATTAAAGTCCAGTTTATTGAGTGGCCCCCAAACCTCACTTCCGTAAGGAGCTATTGGTAGGATTAAACTGTCAAATATTTTGGTACAAATGCTAATTGGAATGTTGATAATGAATACTTTCATTTTTATTGCATACAATGCTCTGCGGGCTTTTTCTTTGAGTGCATTTACTGCCATATTGTCACATTCGTCGTAAGGATCGGACCAAGGCGCAGCGTGGTAGGCGTACATTCTTTAATATAATAAGAATGAACACTGAACAAACTAACCAAAATAACAAAATGACACGTGAAGCTATACAAAACGAGTGCTGACAGGCAACTACACATAGACATGAACCCACGAACACCAAAGGGAAAATGGCTACCTAAATATGATCTCCAATCAGAGACAACGATAAACAGCTGCCTCTGATTGGGAACCATATCAGGCCACCATAGACATACAAATACCTAGACCTACAAAAAACCCTAAACAATACAAAAACTAACGTACCCACCCTAGTAACACCCTGACCTAACCAAAATATAAAGAAAACAGAGATATCTCAGGTCAGGGCGTGACACATATTAAAGTTTCCCGATGATGATATGGTCAGACCAAGGTATGTGTAATTTTTTGTGTGTTCATTTATGGTGTTGTTCAGGGTGAATTTATATTTGTGTTTCTGACATCTGATTTTTTTGTTGGAAAATCATGATTTTTTTTATTTTTATGTACTGCCAGGGCCCAATTATGGCAATATTGGTCTAGAATATTAAAGTACTGTTGAAGACCTTCTTTGGTTGGTAATAGAAGTACGAAGTCATCAGCATATAGCAGGTATTTTACCTCTGTGTCAAATAGTGTGAGTATCTATTTATCTCTGTTTCTCTCTCTCTCTCTATCTCTGTCTCTATTTCTCTCTATATATCTCCCTCTGTTTCTCTCTGTCTGTATCTCTCTCTATGTCTCTCTCTCTATCACTGTCTCTATTTCTCTCTGTTTCTTTCTGTTTCTCTCTCTCTGCTGTTTTTCTCTCTCGGTCTCCATTTCTCTGTCTCTATTTCCCTCTGTTTCTCTATCTCTGTCTCTATTTCTCTCTGTTTCTCTCTCTCTCTGTTTCTCTATCTCTGTCTCTATTTCTCTCTGTTTCTCTATCTCTGTCTCTATTTCTCTCTGTTTCTCTATCTCTGTCTCTATTTCTCTCTGTTTCTCTCTCTGTTTCTATCTCTCACTCTATTTCGCTCTCTCTCTCGGTATCTATTTATCTCTCTCTCTCTATTTCTCTCTCTATCTCTGTCTCTATCTCTCACTCTATTTTTCTCTCACAGTATCTATTTATCTCTCTCTCTATTTCTCTCTATCATTGTCTATATTTCTCTCTCTATTTCTGTCTCTTTCTCTCTCTCTCTTTCTCTATCTATCTCTGTCTCTATTTATTTCTGTTTCTGTCTCTGTCTGTATTTCTCTCTCTGTCTCTTTTTTTCTCTACATATCTCTCTGTTTCTCTCTCTCTCTTTCTCTCTCTCTATATATATGTCTTCTCTGCTAAAGGTGAGAAACTGTCACTGTGTTGAGTTTTAGAATAATCATTAACGTACTTCAGATTAACCTATCCGAGCTCTCGTAGACCTTTAGATAAACACATTCATTGTAGTTCAATTACCAGTCCGCCCCATGGGACGGCCTAATGGTCCAGACAACATAGTTAATGACTGTTTATTTTTAGCGTTGGTTTGGAGACACAGTAAATTGGGCTTTAGAGTAAATATTGGTCCACAGAGTCTAGATGTATTTTCAGCTTGGTCCAAATCAAATCAAATCAAATTGTATTTGTCACATACACATGGTTAGCAGATGTTAATGCGAGTGTAGCAAAATGCTTGTGCTTCTAGTTCCGACCATGCAGTAATATCTAACAAATAATCTAACAATTTCACAACAACTACCTTATACACACAAGTGTAAAGGAATGAATAAGAATATGTACAAAAATAATAAAAATAATATATGGATGAGCGATGGCCGAACGGCATAGGCAAGATGCAGTAGATGGTATAGAGTACAGTATATACATATGAGATGAGTAGTGTAGGGTATGTAAACATTATATAAAGTGGCATAGTTTAAAGTGACTAGTGATACATTTACTATATAGATTTGAGTCAGTATGTTGGCAGCAGCCACTCAATGTTAGTGATGGCTGTTTAAAACTTCTTATGGCTGCAATCCCGTTAACGGGATGATATGACAACAGCCAGTGAAAGTGCAGGGCGCCAAATTCAAACAACAGAAATCTCATAATTAAAATTCCTCAAACATACATGTATCTTATACCATTTTAAAGGTAATCTTGTTGTTAATCCCACCAAAGTGTCCGATTTCAAATAAGCTTTTCAGCGAAAGCACCACAAACAATTATGTTAGGTCACCACCAACTCACAGAAAAATTCTGCCATTTTTCCAGCCAAAGAGAGGAGCCACAAAAAGCACAAATAGAGATAAAATGAATCACTAACCTTTGAAGATCTTCATCAGATGACGCCCATAGAACTTCATGTTACACAATACATATATGTCTTGTTCGATTAAGTTCATATTTATATCCAAAAACCTCAGTTTACATTGGCGCCATGTTCAGAAATGCCTCCAAAATATCCAGAGAAATTGCAGAGAGCCACGTCAAATAACAGAAATACTCATCATAAACTTTGATCAAAGATACATGTTTTACATAGAATTAAAGATACACATGTTCTTAATGCAACCGCTGGGTCAGATTTCAAAAAAGCTTTACGGCAAAACACAATATTCAATAATCTGAAAACAGCGTTCAGCCACAAAAGCAAGCCATACAGTTACCCGCCAAATTGTGCAGTCAACAAAACTCATAAAAGCATTATAAATCTTCACTTACCTTTGCTGATCTTTGTCGGAATGCACTCCCAGGACTCTCACTTCCACAATAAATGTTTGTTTTGTTCGGTAATGTCCATCATTTATGTTCAAATAGCTATTTTTGTAGCGTGTTTGGTAAACAAATCCAACGTCAGGAAGCGCGTTCACTAAAAGCAGACGAAATGTCCAAAAGTTCCGTAACAGTCAGTAGAAACATGTCAAACGATGTATTGAATCAATCTTTAGAATGTTTTTAACATAAATCTTGAATAACGTTCCAACCGGAGAATTACATTGACTTCAGATGAGCAATGGAACAGAGCTCCCTCTCATGTGAACGCGCATGGTCAAAGCATGGTCAGGTCATGGCAGACCTGACTAATTCCCCTCTCATTTGGTCCCCCTTCACAGTAGAGGCATCAGACAAGATTCTACAGACTGTTGACATCTAGTGGAAGCCGAAGGAAGTGCAAATTCATCCATATCTCACTGAGATTTCAATAGGATCTTGGTTGAAAATCGACCAGCCTCAGAATTCCCATATCCTCTTTGCATTCTTTCTCAGGTTTTGCCTGCCATATGAGTTCTGTTATACTCACAGACATAATTCAAACAGTTTTAGAAACTTCAGCGTGTTTTCTATCCAATACTAATAATAATATGCATATATTAGCAACTATGACTGAGGAGCAGGCCGTTTACTCTGGGCACCTCTGTGCACTTTTCATCCAAGGTACTCAATACTGCCCCTGCAGTCATAAGAAGTTAACAGTCTGATGGCCTTGAGATAAAAGCTGTTTTTCAGTCTCTCGGTCCCAGATTTGATGCACCTGTACTGACCTCGCCTTCTGGATGATAGCGGGGTGAACAGGCAGTGGCTCGGTTGGTTGTTGTCCTTGATGATCTTTTTGGCCTTCCTGTGACATCGGGTGGTGTAGGTGTCCTGGAGAGCAGGTAGTTTGCTCCCGGTGATGCTTTGTGCAGACCTCACTACTCTCTGGAGAGTCTTACGGTTGTGGGCGGAGCAGTTGCCATACCAGGCGGTGATATAGCCCGTCCAGCTGACGCTTCTGTGTTTGTTTATTTGAAATGGAGAAAGATCAGCTATTGTTGGGGGTTAACTGCACCCGGGGAGCAGTTCTTGTTGGGGGTTAACAGCCTTGCTCAATGGCAGAATAGATTTGAACCAGCAACGTTTCAGTTACTGGCCCAAAGCATGTAAATCAAATCAAATCAAATTGTATTGGTCACATGCGCCGAATACAGTGAAATGCTTACTTATGAGCCCCTAACCAACAATGCAGTTTTTAAAAAATACGAGTAAGAATAAGAAATAAAAGTAACAAGTAATTAAAGAGCAGCAGTAAAATAACAATAGCGAGACTATACACAGAGAAGTACCACTACAGAGTCAATGTGTGGGGGTACTGGTAAGTTGAGGTACTATGTATGTGTAGGTAAAGTTATTAAAGTGACTATGAATAGATGATAACAACAAATAGTAGCAGCAGTGTAAAAGGGGGGGTGGGCAATGCAAATAGTCTGGGTAGGCATTTGATTAGATGTTCAGGAGTCTTATGGCTTGGAGGTAGAAGCTGTTTAGAAGCCTAGACTTGGCGCTCCGGTACCGCTTGCCGTGCGGTAGCAGAGAGAACAGTATATAACTAGGTGGCTGGAGTCTTTGACAATTTTAGGGCCTTCCTCTGACACCACCTGGTATAGAGGCCCCAGTGATGTACTGGGCCGTACGCACTACCCTCTGTAGTGCCTTGCAGACGGAGGCTGAGCAGTTGCCATACCAGGCAGTGATGCAACCAGTCAGGATGCTCTCGATGGTGCAGCTGTAGAAACTTTTGAGGATCTGAGGACCCATGTCAAATCTTTTCAGTCTCCTGAGGGGGAATAGGTTTTGTCGTGCCCTCTTCACGACTGTCTTAGTGTGTTTGGACCATGTAAGTTTGTTGGTAATGTAGACACCAAGGAACTTGAAGTGCTCAACCTGCTCCACTACAGCCCCGTTGATGAGAATGGGGGCATGCTCAGTCCTCTTTTCCTGTAGTCCACAATCATCTCCTTTGTCTTGATCATGTTGAGGGAGAGGTTGTTGTCCTGCCACCACATGGCCAAGTCTCTGACCTCATTCCTATAGGCTGTCTCGCCGTTGTCGGTGATCACGCCTACCACAGTTGTATCATCAGCAAACTTAATGATGGTGTTGGAGTCGTGCCTGGTCGTACTGTCATAAGTGAACAGGGAGTACAGGAGGGGACTCAGCACGCACCCCTGAGGGGCCCCTGTGTTGAGGATCAGCATAGCGGATGAATTTTTACCTACCCTTACCACCTGGGGGGGGGGGGGGGGGGGGGGGGGGGGGGGGGGGGGGTCTGTCAGGAAGTCCAGGATCCAGTTGCAGAGGGAGGTGTTTAGTCCCAGGGTCCTTAGCTTATTGATGAGCTTTGAGGGCACTATAGTGTTGAACTCTGAGCTGTAGTCAATGAATAGCATTCTCACATAGGTGTTCCTTTTGTACAGGTGGGAAAGGGCATTGTGGAGTGCAATAGAGATTGCAACATCTGTGGATCTGTCAGGGTGATATACAAATTGGAGTGGGTCTAGGGTTTCTGGGATAATGGTTTTGATGTTAGGCATGACCAGCCTTTCAAAGCACTTCATGGCTACAGACGTAAGTGTTACGGGTCATTTAGGCAGGTTACCTTAGTGTTTTTGGGCACATGGACTATGGTGGTCTGCTTAAACATGTTGGTATTACAGACTCGGACAAGGAGAGGTTGAAAATGTCAGTGAAGACACTTGCCAGTTGGTCAGTGCATGCTCGCAGTACACATCCTGGTAATCCGTCTGGCCCTACGGCCTTGTGAATGTTGACCTGTTTAACCTGTTTGGGCTGCAGGGGCAGTATTGAGTAGCCGGATAAAAGGTGCCCATTTCAAATGGCCTCGTACTCAATTCTTGCGCGTACAATATGCATATTATGATTACTATTGGATAGAAAACACTCTCTAGTTTCTAAAACCGTTTGAATTATATCTGTGAGTAAAACAGAACTCCTTTTGCAGCAAACTTCCTGACAGGAAGTGGAAAATCTGAAATCGATGCTCTCTTCTATGGGCTGCCTATTAAAGTCCTTGATATTTATTCGTTTAGATGCACTTCATACGTCTTCCACTAGATGTCGACAAGGAGTGAGAGAAGAAATGGAGTGTGTAACTTGATCTGGGCTCGTATAATAGCTCTTTGTATGACGTGTCACCAGTTTCCTGTTTTCTGGAGAGCGCGTCAAGGGACCTGGATTTGCCTTCTGATAAGCTGTCGTTATGGACGACTAATATCTCCGGCTTTGATTTTATTTGATACATGTGACAATATCATCGTAAAGTATGTTTTTTCAATATAGTTTAATCAGATTATTAAATTTTTTTCGGGAGTTTTGCCGTGTTCCGTTCTCTTCCGTTTGTTGACATGGAGAGATTCGCACCACTTGGCAAGTGTTCTTGCTAAATCGAGAGGGAAAAAGGCCGTTCTAAATCCAAACAACGATTGTTCCCGACAAAGGACCCCTTGTACAACATTCTGATGAAAGATCAGCAAAAGTAGGACCCATTTTATGATGCTATTTCTGTCGAACATGTTGTGCTAGTCGTTTGCGCCCAGATTTTGGGTACTCTCTCGCTATACTTAAGCTGGATGTCGTAATGAAGTTATTTTTAGAATTCTAACACGGCGATTGCATTAAGAACTAGTGTATCTATCATTTCCTATACAACATGTCTTTTTTAGTTATGTTTATGAATAGCTATTTGGTCAGAATATGTGTGTCAGAAAAAGTGTCCGAAAAATATTCGGACGTTGTGGGAAAAAGATGCTACGTTAGCACAATGTATAACCACTGATTTCAGCTCTAAATATGCACATTTTCGAACAAAACATAAGTGTATGTATAACCTGATGTTATAGGACTGTCATCTGATGAAGCTTATCAAGGTTAGTCAAAAATTATATATCTTTTGCTGGTTTGTTACGATTGCTAACTTTTGCTACTGGGGAATGGCTTGTGTTTCTGGCTATTGTGGTAAGCTAATATAACGCTATATTGTGTCTTCGCTGTAAAACACTTAATAAATCGGAAATATTGGCTGGAATCACAAGATGCCTGTCTTTCATTTGCTGTACACTATGTATTTTTCAGAAATGTTTTATGATGAGTATTTAGGTATTTGACGTTGGTGTCTGTAATTATTCTGTCTGCTTTCGGTGCAATTTCTGATTGTAGCTGCAATGTAAACTATGATTTATATCTGAAATATGCACATTTTTCGAACAAAACATAGATTTATTGAATAACATGTTATAAGACTGTCATCTGATGAAGTTGTTTGTTGGTTAGTTTGGTTGGTTCTTGGTTAGTTAGGTTGGCTTTGTGCATGCTACCTGTGCTGTGAAAAATGTCTGTCCTTTTTTGTATTTGGTGGTGAGCTAACATAAATATACGTGCTGTTTTCGCTGTAAAACATTTTAAAAATAGGACATGTTGGCTGGATTCACAAGATGTGTACCTTTCATTTGCTGTATTGGACTTGTTAATGTGTGAAAGTTAAATATTTCCAAAAAATATATTTGGAATTTCGCGCCCTGCACTTGAAGTGGCTGTTGTCATATTGTGGCCGGCCCCGGGCTTGCAGCCAGAAGAAGTTAAAGGTCTGACTTACTTTGACTGCGGAGAGCATGATCCCACAGTCTTCCGGAACAGCTGGTGCCCTCGTGCATGTTTCAGTGTTGCTTGCCTCGAAGCGAGCATAGAAGTAGTTTAGCTCGTCTGGTAGGCTTGCGTCACTGGGAAGCTCTCGGCTGTGCTTCCCTTTGTAGTCTGTAATGGTTTGCAAGCCCTGCCACATCCGACGAGCGTCAGAGCCGGTGTAGTACGATTTGATCTTAGTCCTGTATTGATGCTTCTTTGCCTGTTTGATGGTTCATCGGAGAGCATAGCGGGATTTCTTTTTAGCTTCCTGGTTAGAGTTCCGCTCCTTGAAAGTGGCAGGTCTAGCCTTTAGCTCAGTGCGGATGTTGCCTGTAATCCATGGCTTTTGGTTGGGGTATGTATGTACGGTCACTGTGGGGACAATGCCATCGATGCACTTATTGATGAAGCCAATGACTGATGTGGTGTACTCCTCAATGCCGCTGGAGGAATCCCAGAACATATTCCAGTCTGTGCTAGCAAAACAGTCCTGTAGCTTAGCATCTGCTTCACCTGACCACTTTTTTATTGATCAAGTCACTGTTGCTTCTTGCTTTAATTTTTGCTTGTAAGCAGGAATCAGGCGGATAGAGTTGTGGTCGGATTTACCAAATTGAGGGCGAGGTAGAGCTTTGTACACGTCTCTGTGTGTGGAGTAAAGGTGGTCCAGAGTTTTTTCCCCTCTGGTTGCGCATTTAACATGCTGATAGAAATTTGGTAAGACGGATTTAAGTTTTCCTGCATTAACTTCACTAGGGTAGGGGGCAGCATTCGGAATTTTGGATGAAATGCATGCCCAAATTAAACTGCCTGCTTCTCGGTCCCAGAAGATATGATATGCATATAACTGGTAGTTTTGGAAAACTGTTAAAATAGTGTCTGTGAGTATAACAGAACTGATTTGGCAGGCGAAAACCGGAGAAAAATCCATTCAGGAAGTCGTTTTTTGGGGGGTTTTGTAGTTTTCTATTCAATGCCATTACAGTATCCATTGACTTAGTTTCAGGGTTGTATTCTGAAAAATGAGGGAATAAGAGCATTCGGAATGACTGGACCCTAAAGTGTCGCAGAGCTTTTTCATGGGCGCGACAGAGAGATGGCAATTCTTGTTTACCTTTTAAATTGACGACGTTATTGTCCAGTTGAAATATTATCGATTATTTAGGCTAAAAACAACCTGAGGATTGAATATAAACATCGTTTCACATGTTTCTATGAACTTTACGGATACAATTTGGATTTTTTTGTCTTCATGTTTTGACTGCGTTTGAGCCTGTGGATTACTGAAGAAAACGCGCAAACAAAACTCAGGTTTTTGTATATAAAGAGACTTTATCGAACAAAAGAAACATTTATTGAGTAAATTAATGTCTGCTGAGTGCAACCATATGAAGATCATGAAAGGTAAGGGATTAATTTTATCTATATTTCTGACTCTGACTCTGTTCTACTTGTCTGGTTACTGTTTGTAATGAATTGTCTAGTGGGCTATGTTCTCAAATAATCGTACGGTATGCTTTCGCCGTAAAGCATTTTTAAAATCTGACACCGTGGTTGGATTCACAAGAAGTTCATCTTTAAACCCATGTAAAATATGTTTTGTTTTCTGAATTTTTATAATGAGTATTTCTTTATTTGAATATGGCGCCCAGCAGTTTCACTGGCTGTTGAAGAGGTGGGACGCTAACTTCCCACATACCCAAGAGAGGTTAAAGTCCCCGGCTACTAGGACCATGCCTCTGGATATGCTTATGGCGGAATACAGCTCATTCAGTGCAGTCTTAGTGCCAGCATCAGTCTGTGGTGGTATGTAGACAGCTACGAAAAATAGGTAGATTGTGTGGACTACAGCTTATCATGAGATACTCTACCTCAGGAGAGCAAAACCTCGAGACTTCCTTAGATATTGTGCACCAGCTGTTATTTAGAAAACTACGTAGGCCGCCGCCCCTTGTTTTACCAGATGCCGCTGTTCTGTCCTGCCGATATAACCAGCCAGCTGTATGTTGATAACGTTGTCGTTCAGCCACGACTCCGTGAAGCATAAGGTATTGCAGTTTTGAGTATCCCGTTGGTAGTTTAATCTTCCGCGTAAGTTATCGATTTTATTTTCCAAAGATTGCACGTTTGCTAGCAGAATGGAAGGAAGTGGGGGTTTACTCGATCGTCTAAGAAATTCTCAGAAGGCAGCCCACCCTCTGGACCATTTATCTCTGCCTTCTCTTCACGCTAATGACGGGGATCTGGGCCTGTTCCTGGGAAAGAAGTATATCATTCACGTCGGGCACGTCGGACTCATTAAAGGAAAAAAAAGGATTCTGCCAGTCCGTGGTGAGTAATCACAGTTCTGATGTCCAGAAGTTATTTTTGGTCATAAGAGACGGTAGCAGGAACATTATGTACAAAATAAGTTAAAAAATAAGTTAAAAACAATGCAAAGAAACAAACAAAAAAACACAATTGGTTAGTAATATGTACAACGTCAGCCTTGTTACCTGGCACCGTCTTGCACTTAACCGCTAGGCTACCTGCTGCCTAGAAACCTTTAAAGTTTTTTTCTTCCTACATCATTCTCTTAATTTGTCACGCCCTGATCTGTTTCACCTGTCCTTGTGCTTGTCTCCACCCCCCTCCAGGTGTCGGCCATCTTCCCCCCTTATCCCCTGGGTATTTATACCTGTGTTTTCTGTCTGTCTGGGCCAGTTCATCTTGTTTGTTCAAGTCAACAGCGGTTTGTCTCGGCTCCTGCTTTTCCTCAGTCTCCCTTTTTCTCATCCTCCTGGTTTTGACCCTTGCCTGTCCTGACTCTGAGCCTGCCTGCCGTCCTGTGCCTTTGCCCTACTCTGGATTACCTACCTCTGCCTGACCGGACCCTGGGCCTGCCTGCCGTCCTGTACCTTGGCCCCACTACGCTGGATTATCGACCCCTGCCTGCCTTGACCTGTCATTTGTCTGCCCCTGTTGTTGCAATAAACATTGTTACTTCAACACATTCTGCTCTGGGTCTTATCTGAAACCTGATAAATTAAGTAATCTTTTTTGATTTGTTTCTTCTCTGCGCTGCCTGAATGGATTGTGTTTTGTGTGAAAAGCCCTCTGTATCATGTTACTGGTTTCATTTCCTGACTCTGGATTAATAAGAAAGCCATCTTCGTCATGGTGATATTTTTGGCCTGTGAAATTGTAAGGGGATTGTCGAGGAGGTGGTTTGGAAGGCTGTCTGAGAATCCTTGGAGTTGCTCAGAGTTTAATAAGACGAGAAGGTGATTTGACATTAGTTACGCTGTCAGAGAGAAAGAGACTGTTTGTCCTTCATACCATCTCCCAACATCACTCTCTGTTAAACATGTTGTTACTAATAAGGTATTTCCTGAAGGGAAATTTGGAGCCAAATTATGTTTGTTTTTTTAGATGGTTTGAGAATCCAATATAATCACTGTTTAAATAGAGTGAGGCTGTCTCTACCACACCACGTGGCAGAGGAGGCTGCTAGGAGGAGCTATAGGAGGATGGGCTCATTGGAATGGCTGGAATGGAATGAATGGAACGGAGTAAAGAAAAATTGGTTTTCCAATGAGCCATCCTATCCTCCCATAGCTCCTTCCACCAGTCTCCTCTGTTGAACTCAGCCTGGTCTGTTGGTCTAGTTCTCAGTCTATTTTCTATCTCTATCTAAATCATTTTAAAGCCTGTTGGTGTTGAATGTTTGCCAGTTAATTAAGGGGATGTGTCCAGGTCAGTTGGAAATCCTGCTCATCGCTCATGGAGGGGTGCTCTGACGCTCCATGTCCCTTCCAACCGCTCCTCAAAACCTCTCCTGGCTCACAGGAAGAAAAAGGTTGTTCCATTCATTACAGTCACAATTTAACAGTGATGGAAAAAGTTCTCAATTGTCATACTTGAGTAAAAGTAAAGATACCTTAACCTGTCTAGGATCAGCGTGGCGCTAGCGGCACACCCCCCCCCCCCCCCACTGAAAAACCAGTGCCGCGAAATTCAAAAAAAATATTTTTTTTAAATATTTAACTTTCACACATTAAAGTCCAATACAGCTAATGAAAGACACAGATCTTGTGAATCCAGTCAACATTTCCGATTTTTAAAATGTTTTACAGGGAAGACACAATATGTAAAGATGTACATCTATTACCTAAAAACACATTAGCATAATCCACCATCTTTTATTTGTCCACCAACACCAGTAGCCATCACCAATTCGGCTAAACTAAGATATTTATAGCCCCTAACCAACAAAAAAACTCATTAGATGACAGTCTGATAACATATTTATGGTATGGGATAGGTTTTGTTAGAAAAAAGTGCATATTTCAGGTAGATGGCATAGTTTACAATTGCACCCACCGTCACAAATGGACTAGAATAATTACAATGAGCAACGTGTTTACCTAACTACTAATCATCAAACATTTCGTAAAAATACACAGCATACACGAATCGAAAGACACAGATCCTGTGAATACAGACAATATTTCAGATTTTCTAAGTGTCTTACAGCGAAAACACAATAAATCGTTATATTAGCTTAGCACATAGCAATTAGCAGCCCAGCATTGATTCTAGCCAAAGTGAGCGATAAAAGTCAACATCGCCAAAAGATATTAATTTTTTCACTAACCTTCTCAGAATTCTTCCGATGACACTCCTGTAACATCACATTACAACATGCATATACAGTTTGATCGAAAATGTTTATATTTAGCCACCAAAATCATGGTTAGACAATGTGAAATGTAGACAAGCTG